>NW_016168970.1:0-2901 GCF_001687245.7 Rhagoletis zephyria
GCTCTTTTGTGGTGAGAAGTGATTCATTTAAGGTGTCGTTCATTCGCGCAGGACCACATATCAATGGGCATATACTTACATACATACATACATACGCACATTCATTCTCTGTTGGAATATATACTGGTTCGTAACCGCTACATCTCTGATTAGCTCTGGACACTGCTAATAGTTCAAAAGAAGAAGGAGCGATCACTAGTACCTTAACATATACATACCTAGTATTTCTGGGTTTAGACAGCGGTAGCCGCATTTTGTCAGAAGTGCTTCCGCATGATATGACTAGCAGTAGCTGTACTCTTCTCTCAGTGTATGCTGCCTTAATTCGCAGCCATAAATAAAGCTGCTTCTTGGAAGATTCTAAAGCTGCTGGTGGTACGATTTGTTGAATACAGGAATATCATAAGGAACAACTCGCAAGGAGGGAGCCAAAATGTCCCACCTTAATTAAGTATCGGTTAGGCCAGGCATGGGCACATTTCGCGGGCTAGATCAGGGGAAAATCATGGGCAAACATGAAGGGGGCAACGGATCTTACTAATACACGTATACCAATGAGAGCCACTGTACACGCATTCTGGAGTAAAAAGGCCCAACCGTACGCCACATACACTTCTCGTCATTTGAATAGCTCAACCTTTTAATCCTTAGTATTTACATTTTTAATTTTTTTTTTTTAATATTCATTACATACGATTTTAAAACTTTATACAGAGATAAAAAAAAATGTAACAGGTGATAGCAGCACCCTTTTATTTTTCTTCGCCTCACGGCTTCATATGTCAAATGGCTGCTGTTGATTGGTTGGAGCAGTTGAGTGCTTATTGTTTTCTGTTCTCTTTCACATTCTTCGTATGAAATTTTTGACAGTCCTCGCCGCAAAAGCAAAAACAAAATACATGCATATTTTGTTATTGACGTACCGATAGCACCTTTTGTCCGAAATTTTGTAGGAAAACATTTTTCTTTCAAATCATGCCTTGAGAAGAACGTTTTATTTCATGTAAAACTCGGTACCTTATACCTATAGGTGCTCACGTATTGATTTTTTTTTAAATATTTATTTATAATTTTTGTTAATATTTCGCCGATAAGAAGTATAACCCAACGCTTGATAACAGTTATTACCAAATGTTTATTTTTATGTTATCTGATAACAGTTATTTCACTCCTCCGCTTTTATTTGCATCATCTTTATCATCTTCTCCATCTCCATTTTCGTCAAAATTCTTATCTTACAACGTTTATCAGACAACGTAAAAAATAAACGTTCGTCAATAACTGTTATCAAGCAACGTAAAAAATAAACCTTGAGTTATAACTCTTATTGGGGAAATTAAAAATATACTTCATCTACTAACTGTAAGATGTAAATTTCAGAATTCGGGCAACGTTTTCAATTTGTAAATTCGACATAACAGTTATCTTTTGTCGCTGGTATAAAGTATATTGTTATTCGCACTAGGTGGCGAATGTTCCGATTTTTTTTGGAGATAATCGGTCTACACGACAACTAAATGCGTTTTGCCTAGAATAAAAAAAGAATAATTTGCCTCTATATTAAAGCTGTGAGACAATTTTTTATTGAATTTGATAAGTAATATCGACCTCCAGTTGAATTAAAACGCTCTTTGGAAATAAGAGCAAAGACGAAAATAAATGAATGAGATGAAAAAAGTGACGAGGATTCTGAATTTTTTCAAAAAGTTGCCTTACCTATATATGAGTGTGTATATTTTTAATGTTCTTGAAAAAGTATAAATATTTTATTTTTTAAATAAATGTATGAGATAAATGTTGTTTTTAATTTTTAAGTTGAGAATGTGTGATAGAAAGATTTAAAATATATTTATTTTCGAGAACAATTCGACCAGAGCTACGACCTGTAATCGGAAAGTTCATTTTCACTATTACACAGTGTTTATAGATTTGAGCTATTTTCTTCGAAACAGGATCGATTCAATTTTACACACATGTGTACATATCTGCGGGAATTTGACAAAAGAACTTAATTTAATGTAAATAGGAATATTAACGCTCATTAAAGGCTCTACGTATGTATGTATATTACTTAAATATGTTATATTCAAAGGAGTAGGCGCCGAAGAAAAATCAAAGAATCAAGTGGCTCACATACATACATACCCAGCAATTCAAGCCTACGTTAAACATTTAACAGGCAGCCTACAAGCGGAAAAGGAAGTGTTAAGTAAATTCAAGTGGAAGCCGCAGCGACGTACACAAGCTGAGATGTAAAGTTTTTTTGTTCTTTTGTTTTTGGCTCGAGTATTTGCGCTTGTTTGCATAAACACATGTACATACTACACTCATACGTATGTATGTGTGTACATTAGGCTGGTCCAAAAATGCATGAGGGAAAAAGTAAAGTCGGATTTTTTTATGCTCTCATCCCCCTTGGATTGTTCCATACCGAAAAAAATATACCCCTATTTTTATTTTAAAATCAAAAAATATTTAGAGGTCGCTCATACCGCACAAAAATTTCCATATATGGGGGAAAAAACAACTTTTCGTATAAATGGTATAGAATTCTTAAAAGTCAATATTTTTCAATCGGAAAACTCTGCTTCTCTGCAGATATCCAGCTGTTTATTTAACCATTTTTGCGTAGTAACTATATTTTATAGGTCCGCCAAACCCCCCCCCGAAAATGCCAAAGAATGCAATGGGGGATAATTAACATATCTTTAGTATTAAATTATGGTTAAATAAACAATTGGGAGAAGTCTCCTGAAGAGAACCAGAGTTTTCCGATCGCAAAATATTGATTTTCAAGAATTCCATACCATTTCTAGGAAAATTATTTTTCCAATATAATATACATACACAGTTATGAGCGCTTTGAGCGACCTCTAAATATTTTTTTATTAAAAAAAAATA
>NW_016168970.1:9170-18265 GCF_001687245.7 Rhagoletis zephyria
GAAATGTCAAAGCATACTGAGCATCTTTCTCTTTGACACCATGTCTGAAATCCCACGTGATCTGTCAAATACTAATGCATGAAAATCCTAACCTCAAAAAAATCACCCGTTAGGATGTTCATATTAGAGGCAATGGACGGCGGCATTAAGTACAACATATCTGTGAATTTTCAAGGTTGTACTACGAAATTAAAGAAATTGTATCTGTAGCAGCTATTTTGTAATTTTTGCAATTTTATAGCGCAGTAAAATTAGACTTTTTCTTAAAAAAAATTTGTAACAGCAATTTTTTGATTCAGTTTACTTCTATTTAACACATAGATCATGGATCCACAGTCTTGCCCTAAATTTCATTTGGCAACATGCCGCCATCTTGGATTTTATTTTTTTTGGGGGTTTCTGCGATTTGCAAGCTTGTTTTGCATTTTTCGTAAAAAATGGTTATATACAAATATGTAGAGAATTTAATTTCCCACATTTCTTATAGAGAAGGTCAAAATAGCATTTTTTATTTAAAAAATTTGCAAAAACTGCAAAAAAGTTTACATTACCACGGTTTTCGCCATTTTTTGACAATTTCTGTTGAAAATACATAGCATATTGAACTTCAAAAGTTGTAGAGAATTTCATTCTCCAAAACCTTTGTGCCTACCTTTTTTTGTACGACGCTTAGATCATGGCCGGGAATGCGGTAAGCATAGCAATGTACGGGACGCGCTGTAAAACTCATTGCTACACCAGCGCTGAGGTAGAGTTTTTCGCCGCGTTTTTTTTAACGTGGTTTCTCCAGTAGGCCCAATCCGCGGGCAACGTTTTATTTATAATGAAAGCAGGTGAAGGTGTGGAAATGAAGTTATACGGCGCATCCCGTACATCGCTATGTGCTTCGCGTTCCCAGCCGTGATCTAAGCGTCGTACAAAAAAAAAATGTTGGCACAAAAGTTTTGAAGAATGAAATTCTCTGCAACTTTTGAATTTCAATATGCTATGTATTTTCAACAGAAATTGTCAAAAAATGGCGAAAACCGTGGCAATGTAAATTTTTTTGCAGTTTTTGCTAATTTTTTACGATAAAAATGCTATTTTGAAAAAACCTTCTCTTTAAGAAATGTGGGAAATTAAATTCTGTACATATTTGTATATAACCATTTTTTACGAAACATGCAAAATAAGCTTGCAAAGTTGAAAAAAACCCAAAAAAATTTAAATCCAAGATGGCGGAATGTTGCCAAATGAAGTTTAGGGGCAAGGCTGTGGATCCATGATCTACGTGTCAAATAGAAGTAAACTGCATCAAAAAATCGCTGTTCCAATTTTTTTTTAATTTTCCTACCAAATTTATCTAATTTTACTGGGCTATTTACGATCTTTGCAACTTTAAAAGTTTAAGTTATGATTTTAAAATGTCAACATTAAACGGTGAAAAGGTTCTTCTTGCCAAAATGAACGAAAAAAAATACTTTTGAGTAAAAGATGACTATGATTTGAAAAACTAAAATTCCATTTTAACAATTTTTATTGGTGCAATCGAAATACAATCTAGAATTGTTATATACATATGTACATAAAGAAAGACAGAAATACGTACATATGTGCATAAGGAATACTGTGTAAAAATCGTAAACGCCAATATTTACTTTTACTTGTAAATAATATAGCTTTTAAGTTAAGGCGTGCGAATAAATGTGTTAGATGATTTCATATGGTGCTATGGGGCGTATACGTTACATACGCAACTACGGGTATACTATGAGCATGAGTGGTTGGTTATCTTTACTTTTTTAGTAGTAAATATGTACATATATCTTTTTTAAGTTTTCATTTAAATACAATTTCGCCATGGAATCTTGTTCTTTACTCAAAACTGAAGATAATGCATTTTCTAAGATAGGTGGACCACCAATTTCGACCAAAAACACGTTTAGATTTGCGCATATACACATTTGATGTTGCCTTTTTTAAAGTTTGGCATAAACTGTTAATACGAGGGCAAATTGAAAAGTCAGTGTGGGTGTTCACTTTTGCCTGGTTATCAGTTTATCTGGTTAAAAACATGACCACATAGCCATATAACACTAACAGTGACTTTTTGAATCTACCCTGCAGCAATTAAGACTCACCCTAGGTTAGCCCTCAATGCCAATGGTTTCAACTGCCATTTTTAGCATTGGCGTGTCATTGGCAAAGGACCGGTCAGATCAGCACTGACCGTAAGGTAGTCCTGGACTAGTCCAATTTTGGAGATTTTTTTCGTTGGTGTAAGATTGCGTTCTGCACTTCACAGAGAATTTTTCATAATTCGGAAAAAAAAACTGATCATTTTATAACCATTTGCCTTTGACGGCATTTGAACCCGGACCCTCTTGAAAGCTAAGAAATAGTGACAATCATCTCTGAGCTACAGCCACGCATGTAAATGTGTGTTCAAATGTTTACTTTGCATCAAGGCCAGACGAAGCGATTGAGGCATTTACAGGGTGGTGTTCTTTAATTTTTTTTATTGAATTGCAAGACAACACCACCCTGTCACTGCCAAACTGTACTTTTCGTCTATTTCTAGACCGGTTCCTTGGGGACTGGTCGAAGGCTAACATTTTCAATGGAAGCAAATATCCAATTATGACCACTCACATTTTAACCAGTGAAGTACTAGTCCTTTACGGAAAATTGGCCGCCTTATTGCTGCAGGGTAATATATAAAAATCTCGTGTCACGGTGTTTGCGGTCGAACTGCTCCTAAACGGCTCGACCGATCTTTATGAAAATGTGTGTGTAGGTATGAGAATCGGATGTAAAGTATATTTCATACCGCGAGGTATTTCATACTGCATATCTCTGAAAGTATTCATGGTAAAGTACTAGAACTTATCATGTGTAAATAGGAACTCAATTCAACACTCAAGAAAGAAAATGGGGGTTATTGGAAAAGGGGGTGTGGCACCTCCAAAACAAACCGAATTTTTGATATGGCATATCTCTGAAAGTGTTCATGGTGGAGTACTCGAACATGGTATGAAAGATATATATAGGTAGATATATGAAAGCAATCGAAAACTCATGGACAAAAGTGGGAGTATTTGGAAAGGACAGTTTCAGCTCACAATTTGAACCCGCCAGGTGGAGCTGGAGTCGAGTTATTACTAAAAAACGTCAAGTGAGAAAAAGTTTCGTGAATGTCCGACTACGTCGACCTGCTGTATAACTGAGCATGTCGAACTCCCGTGTGTTCCGACTGGCCCAGTGGCTGTAATTTACCAATTTTACTATGCGTTAAAGCTTCATTCGGATACACCAGGATTAGTTGTCCAGGGGTCCATCTCAAATGACCTTCATTAAATCAACTACCAGAACTATTGCGCTCCTTAATAAGACATTTAAGATATTTCGTCGGAAATAAGTCTATGTATATTCGATTTCTGTTGAGTTGACCAACAGTACTCCCCCATTTTGAAATTGCCACCAGCTACACTATACACTTTCAAGGAAAGACTCACCATCGAAGCGGATAATTGTTGGCGCCATGGAAGAAAAAGGAAAAAGTTCCTCAAATTTATTTTTTTATTCGATCAGCCGTGCCGTGAAACGACAGATAATTGGGTACCTTCCGAGAACTTATACGCGGATATAACATTTTCGTTAGGCTATTTAAGACGGCCTTGGGAGTATGCCTTCCGACGACCACCAAACGCTAATATTCGTGAACGTGAATTGTTGGGGTGCATTTCTGCAAGTACATACACTGACGGAACAGTAAATTTTTCACAACATATGCAACAATTTTTATAATAAGATTTTTCCGCCAATTTTTTATAAAAAATATGGTTCATTATACAACAAAAAATATAATTTCTAAACTTTAACTAAACTAAAACTCGCGAAAATTCATCAAATTTTCATACACATTTTCACTTTTTAATCAGATTTTTTACAATTTGTTTTGAGTACGCAGATTTATAGTCCAATCAATTTTATTATAATAAAGTGCAAGTTCTTTTGGCATTTTTTTCACGCAGTCTCTTCTATACAAAAAAAATTTCGAAAATACTTTATATGGAAAAAATGCAAAACACCTTCAACAAAAAAAAAATCTCAAAAATTAATGAGGTTTTTGACTAACTCCGAACTTGCATTTTTATACTAGAATTTATTGGGCTACAAAACTGCATACTCAAGAAAACTCCAAAAAATCTAATTAATAAGATGAAAATTTGCATGAAAATTTATCGAAAAATACTAAAGTTTTTTTATTGGTCCCCCATTGCATTTTTTTTTTTTTTTTTGTGGATTTTTGGCGGACCTATAAAGTATATTTGCGATGAAAAAATGGTTAAATAAATAATTGGGTACTCCTGCAGAGAAACAGAGTTTTCCGATAGAAAAATATTGATTTTTAAGAATTCTATACGATTTCTAGGAAAAGTGGCCTTTTACGCATATAAAATACATGGAAAACTTTGGTCTATATTTTTTTCGGTATTGAAGAATCCTATCGGTTGAGAGCATAAAAATTCCGACTTTACTTTTCACATGCATTTTTGGACAACCCTAATGTACATCGTAAAGAATAAAATAAATACGAAATATACATTTCCTATAATAAATTTTATTTCCACATTTGAAGTACAATTGATAAATAACCTTTGAAATTGATTTGAGAGTTAACCATATTCTCAAATGGAGATCAAACTCTTCATTTTATCGAGAAAGCTGTAACTTTCAAGTCAATATCAAATACGTTTCAAACGTTTGACATTTGAGAAAGGGCTTTGATTTTAAATCATTCTAAAATGTATATCAAACCTAATTGTTTGCTGGGAAAACAGAAAGATGACCAACTCTCAACTTTTCGCGTGCGTCCTTCGTCAGCTGTTGCAAATAAGTAAAATTATGTAAAATATTTTTCCGTTTTAATCAAATTCGGGAAATAAATATAGCTTTTCATACAATTATCGCTATGAAATATTAATTTATCTGTTGTTAGTATGTTAATTTAGTGGTCAAAGTATGCTCATTGTAGCTAGCATGCTTTTTACGTGCCTTCTGTCACACCAACGCCAACGCCAAAGCCAACGCAAAAGCAAACGCTTTTACGCTATTTTTTGTGATTTTTTTTTTTTTAATGGTGAACAGACGCTTTAGACTTTAATACACCCTTAAACCGATTCCGTCCGATCGAAGCAACTTTCATAAATCCTTGTACAGAGTGCTGTTTGAAATTTTTTTTAAGTAAAAAAAAAGTTTACTCTGATTAAGGCTGCCTTTAAACGAGTCGATTTCTGTCGACTGGAAATTCGACTGAGAAATCGATCAGCCAAAACACTTACATTTTACGGTTGAATTACCATTTACACTAGTTGATTGTGGATGAACGACAAAAATTGACTAGAAAATCGACCCGTGTAAAGGCAGCTTAAAGCACAAGCGTATTATTAAATGTAAACTATATTTGATGTATTTGGGTATGTGCATACATACTTATAAAAAATTTTGTGCTGCTGTAATGTTTTGCTTGTGTCCCCAAGCAACAGCATATCACTCCGGCGGCAGCACATCTTCAGCGCATTTAGTACAACACAGTAAACACTTCAGAAACCAATTGAAATTGTGCTCTCAAATAAATGGTTGTCTGGTTAGAAATGGTTAGAAATGGTTGCAATGGGAACACTGACAATGTTCTTAGAACCCTAAAGCACATCGATGCACATCCTTCCTTTGCACAAACAAACACTCATACACACACACACACACACACATACACTGACAAAATGTAATGTTCGTCTTAAAAATAGCAAAAGTAAAAACAAAGGCAAACGGCTAAAATAAATATTTCCACGCATCAACTGATCCATAAAAGAATAAAGTCAGAGAAGTAGCGGTGAAGGAGACATGGTACCAGCATTCATAAAGGCAAAAGCCAAGCCAAACAAAATGGGAACAAAGGGACATGGAAGAAATCAACTTTCGTACCCGTAGTAACGCCATATTTGGTTTGGCCTTCTTAGTAGACTCGTTGTTTTTGTTTTTGTTGTTGTTGTTGTGGTTGTTGTTGTTGTTATGGTTGTAGTCGTTCAAGCGAAAAGCTCGAAAAAAGGGTGCTGCTGCCTGTAACGGAAACAAAATATTGGGTGATATGTCTGTCGCTTCCGGTTTCTATAAGGAAAAAAAAATTTTAATTTTCTCTATGGACAATGTAAAGATTGATTTCAGAAATTGCATATGTATGTATACAATAAATTACAGACATTCTGCTAAGATAGTTGCTGATTTCAAATTTCCAAAATTTTACTGCCGTCAACTTTTCCCAATACCCTGTATTACCACCACTCTCTACAGCATATTTCTGTGCTATTTATGTTCTGCTTTTGCAACCACAGAAAAAAAAAACGAATAACAATTGAACAAGAGCAACACAACGCTGGCAAGAAAGAACAAAAACAAGGCCACCATTTTTTCTTTTCTAAAGAAAGTGTCGTCCACTTTGTTTCCAAGTTAGCGAGAAAGTCTGCCTTCTTTCCATAATTTTTTTTTTTTTTTGTTTGCGTTTTACATCTTTGCCCTTCCCTCCGCGACTCAGAGGCGCCCCTGCCATCCTTTCCCTTTGGCACAGCCCTCGCAGTCCCTCTCAACACTCGCCAATGCAGTCACTGCACAGAAAGAAAAGTACCACGAGGTTTTTAGCGGCGAGAAAAAAATGCGCAAAGCAAAAAAAACAGAAAACGGCCTTTGCTTGAATTTATGCCAACTTTACAGAAATGTTCCCCTCTTGGAAGTTCCGATTATAAAAGCGCCCCAAAATTTCCCCGTAGTTGTCGACACTGTCGGTTCTCTGCTCTCTCTCTCTCTCTCTCTCTATGCCATGGTTGAAATGTATCGCAACATAGAGAAGCTTCAGCCAATCAGCGCCCATGTGGGATGTGACCTCCTCTCCATTTACACGCAAGGCAAATTAAACCGTGCATGAGTAATTTCCTGCGCCATAACAACCACACAAACACATGCACACGCTCAAACGGAGGGAATATTTTGCATACACTCAACAGAAGATGAGGGTTGACGGCGTTTGCCGCGGCGTTTGAGTAATAATCAGTAGGACATGCGCGATGTGAGGATTAAAATTACAACCCTTATAAAGTTGTTGTTATCACATTGGTTAACCAGTATTGCCGAGTGAGTTGTTTTTATTTACTCGCTTAGATATCTAAAACTTAGATTGGTGTTATATGAAATTTTAGAAAGTGTGCAGTGAATTTGCTGACGAAGGGATTATGAAGCTACGGACAGATCGCGCCAAACGGCGAGACCAGCGGTCCCAGACTAGACCTCGACATAACTAATGTACACAAATCCGGCATGTGAAGCTACCCCACATGATATAAACCACCTCCCTACATGCTAATCAACCCCACTCAACTGACACCCCTCTCGATCTGGTCCGACACCGTGGGAACACCGACACCGTGGGGATTATCCGAATCTAGGCAGGGTTTAGTACAACTTGTAGGCCTGTTTGAGTAAGACGGCATTTACACGAGAGCGAGAATCGAGGGGTTTTTGACATTTCGCTTTTATCGAATTCCCATTCCGTGTATTTACTTTGTGTTCGAGATTCGCTCAGCTTTAAAAATGTGTACGGAAGAATTGATCAAAGGAAATTAACCGCTAAAGCACGTAAGGAACGCCGCAAACAAAAACTCATCGTGTAAACGCACGAAGATTTTAAAAGACTTTTTCAAAGAGAAAGACAAAAAAACGCAGGGTGAAAATTCATCGTGTAAATAGCGTCTAACACATAAAACTTTGAACATTTTCTAACACCTTGAAACTCTCGGTTAGTCACGCCTTTAAAAGAAAAGTTTATTCCAAGATAAATCTCGTGCTATTTATAAGAATAAATGGAAGACTGGAAACTGCGGCAACTTTTAAAAGAATACAAATTAAAATTTTTCATAATTCTACCTACAAAACCGCCAACAAAATTGAGTGAAAGGCCATCATATATGTTTTTTTTTTCAATACCAAATAAATTCAAATACCAAGTGGCATTAAGTGAGAAATATTGCCTCAGAGCATCTTTCTTAAGAGCCTTAAATTAAACCATTAAAGGTTTTATTTAAATTAACATATTCGTAATGTCGAGTAAGTCATTGCCGATTTTGCTTTGATGTACTGATTTCTGCACATTTGGCATCCATGAACGAAAGACACAAGATCACGTAAGAACAAGAGAGTGAAAAAAGTCGATTTTTTTAGCGGGTTCTACGCCATCTTGTTTCACTGGAAAACGAGCGAAAAGTAAACAAAGCAAAGAAAACAACGAAAACCAAAATTACCCAAAATTATTGTCAGCCACTTTAAACGCACAATTTAGGTAAAATGATGCAACAAAATGCTTTAAAATGTGTTGTCATGTTGAATTAACTCTTCTTTACTTGAATAAAAGTGTAAAATAGTGGTGCTTGTGATGTAAACAAACGCCCAGCTGACGAACCCGCTTTCGCAAACTTTTTTCTCAAAACCAGTTACAAATACAACGTCGCGTTCTTACGTGATCTTGTATTTTTGGTTCATGATTTGGCATCGAAGTTGCTGCCAACCCTTTATAAGGGCAACAACCAGTAATCTGGAAAACGTGCGGCAGCCCTGTTCGGGTCAATGGTGGTTGCTCCAGCAGTGTTTTATCACTGTTCACGTGTTATTGTTGTGGTGGGAATATTGTTGTTGAACGAACGAGTACGGGCCATTGCTTTGTAAACATTTTTGAAGCGCATTCGAAGGGTTGCTCCACTATCATTTTTCGCATGCTGCATTGTGCGGAATACTCAGTGCTGACAACACGCCAACGGGTGGCGAAAGAGAGTCAGCCAGTCTCTGGTTTGGCAGTGAAATGTTATGATTTCACCGCCTGCCAATTCACATGTGAACTGACAGCGGACGTTGACGGTTGTGCATTCGAGAGGAGTGAAATATCGAAATATCGAAATACTTAAATACATATTTACACAAAACATAAGTACATACATAAATAGCTAAAGTGTGCTTTAAAGTATAAAAAAAAAAATAAGTAAATAAATAAATAAAACACAGCAAGTGTCGCT
>NW_016168971.1:0-1797 GCF_001687245.7 Rhagoletis zephyria
CACTGCTGTCAAAATGCTTATATTCACCTGTATGCCGATGATACACAGAAGACCTCGTGTTTCGGTTAAATGAAGATCTAAGAAGAATAGAGATCTAGGCCGAAACAAAAAGGCTCTGCTTGAATGCTGCCAAAACGCAGGTTATACCTATATCACCTCATTCTTTTGATCTGAGTTGTCCATCGCCAATTATATTGGGGCAAAACTGAGTTAAAGTTTCGATATGTTGTGACTAATCTGGGCTTTAAAATTAATTCTCGTCTGACTTGCACAGATCATATCNCGTGTTTCGGTTAAATGAAGATCTAAGAAGAATAGAGATCTAGGCCGAAACAAAAACGCTCTGCTTGAATGCTGCCAAAACGCAGGTTATACCTATATCACCTCATTCTTTTGATCTGAGTTGTCCATCGCCAATTATATTGGGGCAAAACTGAGTTAAAGTTTCGATATGTTGTGACTAATCTGGGCTTTAAAATTAATTCTCGTCTGACTTGCACAGATCATATCAACCACTGTATCTCTACAATATACTTTATTTTAAGAAACCTTTGGCATACATGTTATTGCCTACCAAATAATACAAATTTGAAGCTAGTTCAGTCACTTATCGTTCCCCATATCGCGTATTGTGAAATAGTGTATGGAAATCTTAATTATGAATCGAAGAATAAATTAAAAGGAGCTTTAAATAATGCTGCCAGGTTTATATATTGTAAGAACAAATTTGACCATATATCATTGTTCATTGTAAATATTCTCGGTTATAGCATCGAGAGTTACTTAAATTATCGCAATATTTTATTCTTATTCAAACTGATCAGAAACCGCAAACCATTATACCTGTACCATAAATTAAAATTTGTTCAATCGTCTCGTACCTGTAATATTGTGTCCCTAAATACCAAACATTAATAGCCTCAAGATTATTTTTTGTTAGTGCTATCAGAATATGGAATTCACTACCAAATTCAATTAAATGTGTAAGTTCGATTCAATGCTTCAAAACAGCAGTTGCAAATCTACTCAAAAATTAACTATCCACTTCCCATTTTCTGTCTTTTCAAGTTTTCTGTCTGCCTTCTATCCCTTAGTGTTAGTTATAATATAGCAAGAATGATATGTAGTTCATATACTTACTTATATTATTTTCTTAGCTTAAGTTTAATATTGTAATTGAAATTTTTGGTATTAGTACGCTTAAAGACTTCGAGTTTTACTATACTTACAAAGTAAATAAATGAAATGAAATGAAATGAAATATCAAAAAATTCCTCACGTTCCAAACGTGATAATGCAAAAAAAAATATCAAACAAGAAAGGACAATTGTGAGTCATTAGAAAAATACATTTATGGTGAGAAGTTATAAGCGTTGTTGGATATTCCACCCATCACATCAAAATATGTATTTTTTAACCTGACAAACAAAATACTTTTAATAATAATAATAATAATCCCAACGGTTTTTACCCTCCATTCCCGCCCANACCGCATGACGTACGGAATCAGTATTTTCGATTTTTGCGCCGAGTCACGATAGGCAGGAGTTTGTTAAGTGTCGAGATCTAAAACTGTTCAGCTACAGAACTAAATTCATCAGCCGATTTTATGTCTTTATTTTAATAATTCATTTATTGAGAGAGGACAGTATCGATTTCTTAATGCTGAAAAGCGGATCTGATATATCAAACGTGCTGGAATGAGAGTTAAAATCCTGGCATAAGCAACGGAGTGGGTCGTGCAATTCAAAATTAGTTTTACAAGCTTTCAGAAATAGGGGGCAAAAGTGTCTTGAT
>NW_016168971.1:8591-16097 GCF_001687245.7 Rhagoletis zephyria
ATCAGTTAGTAAGAAAAAATGCTCCCAAATTCTCTCTCAAGTAGAGAAACTTGCAAATTTCTGCATGAACGCAAATTTGCAGGAACTTGCAAGTTTCTCTGCCAGCTAGTCTCCACGGTTGCATTTAAAACATAAGAAATTTGTATAGAATTTTAAAGTTCTATCAGAGGGGCAAAAAACAGGATCTACATGTATATTTCTTGCTAGTCCGACTTTCTTCAACATACGTTTCAATTTCTTTGCCGTACTAACTGTCGCGTTTCCTATATCTACTCAGGTTGAGATTGCGTTACGAGTACGTTTCAAATCATTGGAATTAACTAAACTAATTAAGTAAACAAGTCTTTACTTAAATTTTTTATTATAAATCGCTCAAATTTGTAAATTTTTAAATTATTATTCAAATTATTGTCGACAAAAAATGCAACCATGTGCCACATTCATATGTTTTTTTCTAATTGCAAATTCTTGCCGCCAAAACTTTTTCCAGCTTGAATTTGCAACTTCTCCCCAAGAACTAGTCTTTCTACATATGACTTATTTAAATAAAACATGCGAAATTTAGTTGAAACAGTTTAGCCGTTTTTAGCCGGTTTTTTTTTGCCAATCTAGCCGGTTGGCCCAGAAAGTTCTGGCAACACTGGTCACAACAACAAGAAAACAGCATATTCAAAAGCATCGAAAAGCAACAAATAAATGCTAATGCTCATGCTGATACGGTACATGGCAAAGCGCTGCGTGCCGAAGAGTGTACTCAAACCGTAAATCTTCAACTCTTATACAAGGAGATCATGAGCCTCAAGCTATTAACCAGGGATGAAAAATTAGGTACAATTGTACCTTTTTCCGACGTTTGATGACTTAAAGGTACATTAGGTACAGTCAGTAGATTTTAGCTACAACTATTATTATTGACCCATATTCGTTTTTTAATTTCTGAAAATATATTTAAAATGTTTTCGAAGTTACTTACGGCAATTTGAATATTTTCTCTAGACTTGTTGCACCTATTAAAAGGAATTGGATAAATTAGCAGACTTTTCGTGTTGTTGCTGGCTAAAGGAGTATACTTCGCACAGCGTGTTTTTTGTCTTTTTCACCAATATTTTCCAGTAGTCAAAGTTAGATAAAAACAACACATATATGCTCAGTTGAAAAAAAAACATCATCATGTTTAAAGTACATCCACCTTTTGTATCCATGTTTTAAATAAAATTTATAAAAAAAAAACTACAAATTAATGATGTAACTTTTTTTAGGTACAATCTGTCNCCAGTAGTCAAAGTTAGATAAAAACAACACATATATGCTCAGTTGAAAAAAAAAAACATAATCATGTTTAAAGTACATCCATCTTTTGTATCCATGTTTTAAATAAAATTTATAAAAAAAAACTACAAATTAATGATGTAACTTTTTTTAGGTACAATCTGTCTCATTTAGGTACATATCGCTAGCTTAGAAAGAAAAGTTGCTAAGTCNTGCTATTAACATTGATTTCCTTCAAACAATTAACCAGTTGAAAGATGAGAACAAAACTCTTAAAGAGAAAGTCGCAAAGCTGGAACGTCAGGCAGTGTTGCCACGGATAATTTTTTTTCCTACCAAGACCAACCAAAACCTACCAAATTTTTTTTTAAGTTTTTTATTATTTTTTTCGAATGCCAAGTTTATTAAAAATGTAGATAACATAACATTTACTAAATTTAAAACACAGCTAGTACAATAAAAACAAATTTACTACGTATAACAATTAATTTTACAGTACAGACTTACACAAATTTTTGTCTCTTTACACATCGTCACCTGAAATGCAAAAAGACGTAACAAACATCTTCGCTGAAATTCAAAAAGTCGTAACTAATAAAAATATTCAAAATTCAGTTTTTGATTGATATGATGGATTTCATCGAATTACAACTCCCACATCATTTAATAAAAAAAATAAAAATTTTGAGTCTCGACTTTTTCCACTGCAGTTGCGATGTTGTTAGGTCTTTTTTCATTTCAGGTGACGACATTATTATTATTATTCGTCGGGGATACTCGCGCTGCGACCTAAGAATATNCAAAATTTTGAGTCACGACTTTTTCCACTGCAGTTGCGATGTTGTTAGGTCTTTTTTCATTTCAGGTGACGGCATTATTATTATTATTCGTCGGGGATACTCGCGCTGCGACCTAAGAATATCTATTGTACTTAACCCTATTTGTAATACTCCAGCCCCAGGCTATTTAAGAAGTTAAGACCTTCGGAGGGCGAATGTTTCAAGTTTTGGATGAAGAAGATCGTTATCCAAGGTGAATCAGTCTACTATTTATTATATGTGGGCTCTGGGATGTCCTCCACCAGCTCCAAAAGGCTAGGGACCATACAATCGCATTTAGGCTCCATGCTTTGCGAGGCAGTCAGCCCTTTCGTTGACTTAAAACCCTTCATGTCCCGGTACCCACCAGACCGTTTCGCTATTGTGGGCTTCCAAGTCTTTTAAAAGAGTTTTACAGCTGTCCACAAGCCTAAGCCATTTTAAAAGAGTCTAAGGCCTTTAACCTGCCTGAATATCCGACATAATATTTTTTTGGACAAATGGGCCCTCTACACAGACTTCGATTACGAAGACTTCTGCCTGGAATCTTCGTCCAAATACGCCTGCCATAAGACTCTCGTAGTCCATGCTTGAACCGTTGGTATACCATACTTGGGACCCTTCGTAAATCATAGTTATTATCACTTCACAGCAGTCCCTTTTAGGAATTCTGACCTTGTAGGGTTTGCAGAAGGATAACTTTCTTCCTGATCATATTGGACAGTAGTAGGGCGCTCCAGCAGGTCTCTTTTTTAGACAAAATAGACAAAAGAGGAACGCCTGTAATGACACCAAGGACATTTTCCCATAGCTCCTGTGATGCACACGCGGACCAGTCGGTGCACCTTGCTCAAGGCGGCACCTGCCTTTACTTGCTTAGCTTTTGGCCACCGTATATATGACAACGGGTTAGTTTTGGTGACATTTCCTAAGCCTTACCATGAAGTCTTTGTCAGGTGGACAATGGTGGACTTCANGCGCTCCAGCAGGTCTCTTTTTTTAGACAAAATAGACAAAAGAGGAACGCCTGTAATGACACCAAGGACAGTTTCCCATAGCTCCTGTGATGCACACGCGGACCAGTCGGTGCACCTTGCTCAAGACGGCACCTGCCTTTACTTGCTTCGCTTTTGGCCACCGTATATATGACTACGGGTTAGTTTTGGTGACATTTCCTAAGCCTTACCATGAAGTCTTTGTCAGGTGGACAATGGTGGACTTCAGTGGGTTTATTGACAAGCCCTTTTCAGCACACTGGTCTTCGGGACATATACATACTACATATCGCACACGATCTTCAGAAGTGACACAACTCAAAATTTGGATTTTTTCAAATTATGCACTAAAAATTTACACAGAGCTTTTATTTACCTTTAAGCAAAAGCTGGAGCAAATTTTTGCTATAATTTGTTAAAAAAAAAACCTATTGGAAAGGGGATTGGAACCATGTGCTACGAAATAGTTTTTCGCATTTTCTGACGAGTTCAGTTTCTGTTGAGTTCAATTGAAACTATGTTGTAGGTACATAAAGTATATACCTTGGCTGCTCATATTGTACATACTTACATATACTATGTGTATGCTTCTTTTCTACACGGTTATATTCTACTCGGGTAAATTCAACCCACATGCATAAACAGATTTTTTAATTGAGTTAGCTCGGATAGAATATACACATTTTTTCTACACCGGTAGAAATCTTAACACGGGTTGAAATTGTTACATAAACGAGTATAGAAGTGTTAGCCAGGGTTGCATTGGGTTTTATAACTCGAGTTGAAAGTTGATCGTTTATGCTTGCTGGCTCTACCCTAGTTGAATATAACCGAATAGAAGAAGCATAAACATAGCTAAATATTGACAATAATAAGTGTATACGTTTGAACTTTCGAATCAGTTGTGTATATTTACATATATACGGAGGTCGTTATACGAAGGCACCGATGAAATATTCGTGTAAACAACGTTTCTAAAATGTCTGGAAACACATATTTTATATTTTTTGCAAATAACTATTAATGTCGCGGAACCTACCAAAATCCAATCTATCCTACCAACCTACCAAATGGNATAGAAGAAGCATAAACATAGTTAAATATTGACAATAATAAGTGTATACGTTTGAACTTTCGAATCAGTTGTGTATATTTACACATATACGGAGGTCGTTATACGAAGGCACCGATGAAATATTCGTGTAAACAAGGTTTCTAAAATGTTTGGAAACACATATTTTATATTTTTTGCAAATAACTATTAATGTCGCGGAACCTACTAAAATCCAATCTATCCTACCAACCTACCAAATGGAGAAAACCTACCAGTTTTGGTAGGAAAAGCCCATGTTTGGCAACACTGACGTCAGGTGAATTTGAGAGAGCAGAAACAGCTAGAAAATGATGTTGGAATTGTTGGTATCCCGGCAATAACAAACGACAATATCGACGAGTGCCTTGACAAAATAGTTGCGATCCCGTACAAGTCCGGACTAGTCAGAAATAGTCAGAATCAGTCAGATTTTACTGGAAATCGATCCCGTACTCGGTTCTCTGACTATTGAGAGGACAAAAAAGAGAGTAAATACGGTTCTCTCTCTGTCAGAAGTTACCAGTTTTAGTCCGAGAATTTTTTGCTGGTAAATTCTGGTAAATGTGTCAAACGATCAGCTGTAGTGTGTTTGGCAACCAAATTGTAAACAAAAGAAAAGTGCACTCTGCTAATTCATGTTGAAAAGAATTTAATTACTTGTTTAAGTGGATTCTAATGAATTTGAAAGTATTTTTGGTTATTTACATGTGTGAGCTGAGTGTGTTTACATACAAAATAAGCAAAAATTTACAACCAAAATTTGGAGGTTATGTTGAAGTTGACAGGGAGTTACCATTTTTTATTAGAAAGCGATCCCGTACTTTTCAATGTTACTCTCTCGCTCTGAGCGAATTTTTATTTTTTGACAGTTTTACTAGACCGAGTCCGAGGAATACGGGATTGCACCTAATATTTGTGAACGCATTAGAGCAGGGATGAAAAAGTAGGTACAATTGTACCTTTTTCCGACGTTTGAAGGTACATTAGGTACAGCCACTAGATTTTAGGTACAATCATCTTTTGATCAGATGCATTTTTAGTTTTTTTTTCTTTTTCCTTTACCGTGCTAATATATTTACTTGTAGGCACGGGAGAAGCTTCGCTTTCATTTTGAAGAATAAACCATTCTAAAGACAAGTGGTCAAAAGGAAGAGTTAAAAAAAGTCATATTATTCTTAAACATCTTACACTCTTTTTAGAGCAGCTACTACGAAAAATTAACACTTTACTTAGCTATCCTCAAATTCGTAGTTTTTTTCTATTAATCTTAACGCTTATTTTCACTAAGTCAAATTCAATGGCATTTGCGGTCAAATAAGTGAAAACAAATTGTCAAATGAGACTAAAAAATGGTTTTTTGATTGATTTAGATCATAATAGGCCTTCAGGCGTTGTTAAAGTGGCTATTTGTAAGTTTTTGGCCCATAATATCATCGGCAAAAGTAGGGTTAAAGGAAAGAAAGTTGTGTCAAAACATGTCAAAAAATTTTGTTGTTAAAATATCACATAATGAAAACTAGTCTTTATTCGCCCATACAGTTAGGGATGCAACATCGCTCTTAAAAACATTGATGTTCCCGCAACAAACATCGATGTCAAAAAACATCGGTTATAAAAACGATACATCGATGTTTTACCCATGTTTTAACTTCAGAAATAAAATGTAGCCTGAAATCTTTTTTTTAACTCGAAAGAACTAGATTCACATATCCGCTGCAACCCATAACTTTATACAAAACTTTGAAAAATTCAACACATTTTTATCTTAATTTTGAACTTTTTTATCTGAATTTTTAGAAAAAGCCCTTAAAAATTGGCTTGATTTTTAACCTTTTATATGAAAAACGCAAAAGCCGCAAAAAAAATCATTAAAAATCGAAGCGATTTTTAGCCGCTTAAAACTTGCACCTGTTTTATTATTATGATGTATCTTAAATCATGTAAATCTTATTTATTTAAATATGAATAAACATTTTGAAATTAGTTCAGAAAACAAGCTTTGATAATCTAGCCCCCAAAAGCCTGCTTCTATCCTGAATGATGGTTGCACCAGCTTCCGAAAACAAGCGCTCGCTTGCCACTGGTCGTTCGGCACAATACGAACGGAGTGAGTGAACGATATCGATGTTTTTCACTTTCCTAGTCGATGTATCGACGATATATCGTCCAGCAAAACATCGATATTAACATCGAGTTTTTTGGACGAAACATCGATGTTTTGAAAACATTGATGCACCGTTTGCATCCCTACATACAGTCCAGTGTCTGGGATCTCTTCAAATTTCATATTTTCTTTAGATGAGAACTATAGCTATTTGACCCATATTCGCTTTTTGATTTCTGGAAATATATTTAAAATGCTTTCGAAGTTACTTACGGTAATTTGATTATTTTCTAGCAGACTTTTCCTGTTGTTTTATAAAAAGCTGGATAAAGAAGTATACTTCGCAAAGTGTGTTTTTAGTCTTTTTCGAAAATATTTTTCAGTAGTCAAAATTAAACAAAAACAACGCTTCTTCGATTCCATTAGACTATAGTCTATAGATATAGGCTCAGTTAAAAAAAAAAACCTAATCATGTTTAAAGTACATCCATCTTTTGTATTCATGTTTAAAAAAAAAATTATAAAAAAACTACAAATGAATGATGTAAATTTTTTTAGGTACAATCTGTCTCATTTAGGTACATTTATTTTATGATATTAGGTACAATCTGAAATTTCCATTTTTCATCCCTGATTAGGAGTGCCCCTCTCAGCTGAGCAGATAGAGAAGCGCTACATAAAATCACTCAAGAGAAGCAACTCATCCTCTTCATCGCTGAATATTCTGTGTGTACGTTTCTCTTCGCGCGAAGGAAAACAAAACGCAATGCGAGCAAAATTGAAGTCCAAGAAAAAATTAACAACGGAGCTCTTTTCAGGCGCAAGTAGTAAACAAAACATTTATATTAACGAGAGCTTAACTCGATATAACAGAGCCTTGTATGCTACTGCAAAAAAATTTAAAAAAGAAAAGCGTTATAAGTACTTGTGGGTTAGCAACTCTAGAATTATGTTAAAAAAGGCTGATAATGGTGTTGTTGTTGTTGTGAGATCTTTTGAAGATTTGTCTGGTATTCCAGACTAATTCATTTATATAAACGCAATTTTATGAACATGTTCTGTAATGATCTCAACAGCAGTAAANGAGATATTTTGAAGATTTGTCTGGTATTCCAGACTAATTCATTTATATAAACGCAATTTTATGAACATGTTCTGTAATGATCTCAACAGCAGTAAACCTTCCATTAACAGCCCCATTAACAGTTTTAATCTGCTACTTCCTCC
>NW_016168971.1:16117-18261 GCF_001687245.7 Rhagoletis zephyria
TATAAACGCAATTTTATGAACATGTTCTGTAATGATCTCAACAGCAGTAAACTTTCCATTAACAACCCCATTAACAGTTTCAATCTGCTACTTCCTCCGAAAAATTATTTTTACGCAGTGCGTCAGAATATTCGTAGTCTGCGGCAAAACTTTGACTCTTTACTTTGTAATATAGAAATATTTCCAGTTCCTCCGGATCTCATATTCGTGTCGTAAATTAGGATTTGATCTTATGAGACGCAATTTTATACATTACTAAACTACACTTTTTTTGCGAATAGTAATGAATGGAGTTTTTGTGCGTAACGTATTTGATTACGAGATATTTAGGTATAATTTGTTGAGTGCGGATGTGTTAAAAGTTTTACTAAAAATTAATAACAAGTAAATAAGTCTAATCTGTGTCTACAGACGTCACTCAGAATCTGGTCAGTNCGTAACATATTTGATTACGAGATATTTAGGTATAATTTGTTGAGTGCGGATGTGTTAAAAGTTTTACTAAAAATTAATAACAAGGAAATAAGTCTAATCTGTGTCTACAGACGTCATTCAGAATCTGGTCAATTCTTTTTGGAGGAATTCTCAAGCTTTTTATACAATGAGAAAGCGAGTAATGCGGTTATTTTAGGTGACTTAAATTTGGATATTTTACAATCGAACGCAGTGTTGGAAAATTACCTGACTCTGATGGCCAGTCATAGGTTTGCTTCATACATAGATGAGCCAACAAGGAATTCTTCTGGCACTTGCCTGGATCATGTTTTTTGCCGATTAAGTGGTATCTATTCTTGTACCAGCTTAAATATGGATCTTCAAATCACTGATCACACTATGACTGGCATTACACTTGAAAATTTCTGTTACGTCAAGAAGATTGAGAAAAATAAATCTCAAATAACAAAAATAAACTATGCTTTGTTAAATGAAAAGCTACTTTTTGAGGATTGGGAAAAAGTTCGCTCTGAGAAAGATATTTCCCTATTCATTTATACACCCCGTTCTCGTTATAAGAACCTTTGCAAAAAATTAAATAAAGATATCCAGTCCCAGAGAGATTCTTATTTTTCCAACAAGTTTCAAGAACCTCGAGGCAATTCGAAGAAGGAATGGGATATCATTAACAGTATTGTTAACACGAACTGTAAAACTGACAATCAGACAATATCATTGAACGACTGTGGTAATATCATATCCAATCCTTCTGCTGTTGCTGGTGTATTCAATGATTTTTTGTATCAGTCGGGCAATGCAAATTTTCACCGTGTAAGTGTGTCATGTCGGATAACAATATATTTAATTCTAAAAACAGCTTTTTATTTGAACCTTTCTCAGGCTCAGAGATATTGTCTATAATCATAAACCTCACAAACTCTAGTTCTTGTGGGCATGATGGTGTTTCAAACCAACTGCTTAAAACCATTACTCTTAACTTGTTAGACATTCTGAAACATTTATTCAATAAGAGTGTCTTCTCAGGAATTTTCCCAGATAATTTGAATGTGCAACTATTATTCCTGTATTTAAAAAGGGTAATAAGAAAGATAAAAATAACTATAGGCCAATTTCACTACTACCATCGATTTCAAAAGTTTTTGAGAAGGCACTCAAAATCAGGATTTTATTATTTCTTGAAAGTAAGAATTTCTTTAGCCCAAGGCAGTTCGGGTTTAGGACTAACCGTTCAACCGAAGATGCCCTCCTAGATTTTTGCTCATTTATTTATCAGGGATTGGACAATAAAAAGAGTTGTGCTGGTCTTTTCGTTAATATTACGAAAGCATTTGACACGGTGGATCATGCCATTTTACTGAATAAATTATATTCGTGGATTTATATATAAGTGGTTTGAATCTAATTTAACCGGAAGAGTACAAAGGGTAAAATTTCACGACAATTTCAGCAATTATAATACAATAAAAATCGGAGTTCCACAAGGTTCTGTGCTAGGTCCGATCCTATTCCTGGTCTATATAAACTCAATTTTTGGTCTGCCTTTCATTTGAACTGGTAGTTAGTCTAAATCAGTGATGGGCAAAATTGTATTTACTAAGTATTAAGTNGTCTGCCTTTCATTTGAACTGGTAGTTAGTCTAAATCAGTGATGGGCAAAATTGTATTTACTAAGTATTAAGTACTAAGTA
>NW_016168972.1:0-18260 GCF_001687245.7 Rhagoletis zephyria
CTTATTGACCATGAACAAATCAAACCATAACCTCGTTGAAAAACTCATTGTGCTTTTGGCTCAGTGCATTCACCACTCGTGGTAAACAGCTATTTAGAGACAAAGGACTTGTATATCATTCATTCAGTATATCCAACAGTCGCAATGAGCGAGTGAACAAAGCAGAAGTTTTATTTACAATTCTTCCTTTTTAATTTCTATTAATTTTTAGAAACTTATATTTTTTCCTTCCTTATTTAATTATTTTTAATCTTAAGATTAAAAATTAATATTCTTTGAAATTCAGTTAAATTTTTGGAAACTTTCTTTTAAAATCTTTATATTTTATTATTTCATAACGAAAAATTAATTGGTCTAATTCCATTTAATTTTTAGAATCTTAAATGATGTTTGTTTTTTCAGTTTAATTTTTTAATTTGTTTTATTAAAAGTTTTTAATATTATTTAACTTTTAAGTACCACTTTTTCAATTTTAATTTAACTTTTTTTCTTTCTCTAATTTAGTTTTAAGATTTTGTTGTTAAAAAATATTTGGTATTAGTTTAATTTAATTTTTAAAATTATATTTTATTTATTTTTTCCAGTTTTGATTATTTAAAAAAAATATCTATACCATATGGTTATAATTTAATTTATTTCTAAAGCATTTATTGCTTAAAGGCGAACAGCATAACAATAAGACCTCCTCGTTAGCAGATCTTTCAATAGGTCCTTCGAAAGACGGTAAAGAGCTTTCAAGATAATAGCCAGAATTGATATTTTTTTTACGAAATACTTTTGTCTATACTGGAGCTTACATAGTATATTAATTGTCTCATCTTGTCAATATTTTTCCTATGGGGTATTATTGAGGTTATCCTAGTTATACTTGTTCTAATTGTATGCATGTAGCATGCGGCAGGACAATATGGCAGGTGTTTATAAACTAACTCAAATAACTAGATACACTAGCTCGAATAATACTCGCAGTAGCTGCAACTGCAGCAACAATTGTAAATGTAATGCACACACACGTGCACATGCATGCAAACTTAAACTCCCACACGGACGAAAACAAAGCTCAAAAGCATACAATGCAACTCAGTATTTGAAGTTGGAGCATGCTACTAACCAAGTAAGGATAACAATGAACAGGAGGACGTCAACGTAGCATACGACAAAAGGTGTTTCACCTCGCACAGCTATAAAAGGATATAACAACTATCCAAATGCGTTGAAAGTTAGTTCTCCANTTCAAATTTCAATATTGATTTGCTCCACTTTGCAAGTGTTATTGTTAAAGTTTGTTGCATTTAAGACGTATTGTTGCAATTGTTAGCACCTGGGCAAGTATTTTGCAACATATGTGCATTAATTTAAATTAATCGCCAGCTAGCATTTAAAAAAGTCGGGAAAAAAATTGAAATAGTTTTTATAGAAGCTATTGGACGGTGGGTTGTTGATCTATTGGTGAAAATGACTTTACTTTTTTTAATTTATTATTATTTTTTTTTGAGTTTCATTTATGTGATCTACGTCCACATTAAATAAAGAATAATCCGGGCAGGTGTCTCTCTTCCCAAGTCATGTACCTACTGCCGTCAAATATCGACGGAATAGAGCCTAGGCAGCCAGTACTTGCACTAGCGAAACGCTTAGGCAGCAGAATAATAAAAAGGGGCACATAATTGAGAAGTTTCTTCAGCCCATTTAAGTCCCAAATTTCGAAATGGTCCTATCAGGGGACAATTTGCATTATTTCTACTAAGTGAGCGTTATCGATTGGTACTGCGCTCGCATCTAGCATATTTTGTATTGAATAAGAATCTAACTAATGTATCACAGGCAATGCTCTACCCCCAAAAAAAAATTAAAAAATAAAATAAAATACAAATGTAAGCCAAAACAAGTAAGATCAGCGTTGTCTTCGGCTATGTCGAAGGCTTAATACCTTTCATGAACTTCTGAAAATTTTACTTTAACAGATTACTTGAAAAATTTCAAACTTGACCAAAATTTGCTAAATTTTTTTCGATTGACGCTGTACCAGTCGAGAGGACTTTCCGTTATATTTATTTTATTTTTTTTATTGCGGTGCAATAATTATTTTTAATTGCATCAGTCTGCAAATGTCGGATGTATCATCCTGACTTTCACCTTCACAATCTTGCACCATGGCAAGATCGTTGTTTAAACACCGTTGTTGTCCGCAGAATTCATCATTCTCGTTCTTTTGGTTGTTTCTGAATTTGGAGAACCAGTAACGTTAACAGCGTTGTTCGAATTTAGTTTTTGTAATTCATTTTTGATCCTTTCTTCTATGACTGGCCAGATATACGTTTTATCATAGCACTTGCATAATATTCCACCGACCGAAAATAACAGTTATTTTTTTAAGTCAAACTTGGCCTAATATTTTTATTTCGAAAGTTTTTTCTGGATAATAAACAAAGAGCTTTTCAAAATTAAGCAAATTTGGTATCATGTGAAAGAGGACTGAAATAGCTTTTAAACAGAAATAACGAACGAAGGTTAGCACCTCTATTTATATTTATATATTTTTATATCATTTAACATTTTTTATTGAAATATTTTTCAATAGGTGACTTTGCTCGATTGNTTTAAATTTGGATGAGCTGTTTGTTTATTGTCCGGAAAGGACTTTTAGTTGGGAATAAAAAATATTTGGCCAGGTTTAACTCGTAACGAAAATAACTGTTATTATCGGTCCCTTCAATATTCGCATTCGCAAAAGATCCGCATTGATTATTGCGAATGCGAAAGCGAATGCGAATGTTAAAATTAATGCGGAAGCTCCGCCGTTGCGAATGCGAATGCGAATATTCGCAACAACCCTGATCTGAACAATCAATTGTATGGGAGCTATATGACAAAGTCACTCAATCTTTATTATTACCACTGAAAGTATTCTGTTGATAATGGGTGGAAGTATTGCGAAATTTTATGTTCCTAGCTGCAATAATGCAGGAGTTATAACGAAAATTTTCATAACTGAACAATCAGTTGTATGGGAGATATATGTATATTATAGTTACCCGATCGTTGTTATTTTCACTGTAACTATTCTGTTAATAATGAGTGAAAACGGTGCGAATTTTTAGGTTCCTAGTTGCATAAATGGAGAAGTTATCGCAAAAAAATCTCATATCTCAACAATCAGTTGTATGGAGGCTATAGGTTATAGCGACCCGATTTTCGCCATTTTCACTGAAAGTATTTGTTTGATAATGAGTGACAACAGTGCAAAATTTCATGTTTCTATCTACTTAAATAGAGGATTTACAACGAAAAATTTCATATGTGAACATTCAGTTGTACGGTCCCCGATCTTTGTAATTTTCACTCTAAGTTCTCTGTTGATAATGGGTGGAAGTATTGCAAAATTTCATGTTCTTAGCTACATAAATGGAGAAGTTATAACGAAAAATCTCATATCTGAACAATCAGTTGTATGGGAACTATATGTTATAGTGGTCCGATTCTTCCGGTTCCCACAGATGATTAAAACATTATAAAAATGCATCCACCTACCAAATTTCATCTGGATATCTCTAAAACTGAGAGACTAGATTGCATACAAACAGACGGACAGACGGACATGGCTAAATCGACTCAACTCGACTTTCGGATCATTTAAGTATACATTTTAGTGGCTCTATCTCTTCTTATTCTGGTACTTACAAACATCGGATCAAAGTTATAATACCATTTCATGCTCATGAAAGGTATACTGACAGTGAAGATGTCACAACGCCGAAAACGGTTTGTCTCCAAACCAAATTTGACAAGAGATGTCGGAAAATCAATCCACATACATCATACTACTGCCCTGTCGGAAACACCAACAACGAAATGGAGAATAATAAATTTTACTAAAGTACTATTTTAGTAAAGTATTCTCAAGGTAAGACATATCAACAGGTATTCCGGTCGACTGACAGGTCCAGGAATTTGTAACTTGTATAACGAAAAATACATTACAAGTCAACGGGTTACTCATACGCACCGACAAACGGCTAACTTTTTTTTGTTTAGTTTATCGACTAGCACATTGGGCCTTATGAACAAAAAGTAAGCAATGATTTTTTCTTAAAATTTCAGACCTTTTGCTTAAATTCATTTCAATAATTCGAGTAAAAGTCTGAAATTTAAGAAAAAGCAATTCTAAGCAATTTTTATTCATAAGGCTCATTGTCAGTTATTACTGTTTCAAAGCAAGAAAAGTAACAATTTTTGAGCTTTCTAAATTTGTATGAAAAATCCCACCCTAGCGCTAGACTTAAAGTGTAAATAGAATCAAATCGCCGAGCGAACTTTTTAAAACAATGAAATATTGCTTATAACATTNAAGAGGGTTGCCACCTGTCTGGAGTTCAAAGTTAATTTAATAACCAAGTTTAAGGAAATATTTTATTCGAAAATCGTAACACCGAGAAGTCAAAACAATTTTCATTTTTCGAGAGGGTTGCCACCTGTTTCGAAATTCAAATTTATTAACAATTTACCTGAAATATTCCAATATGGGTGTAAAGCGTAAGCTAAGCTTTATTTTGAAACCGATTTCTAAGAGGGTTGACAACTGTTTTGGAGTTAGAAATAAATTTCATCACCAAGTTAAACGAAATATGGGAATCAAATCAACAAAAAGTCAGAGAAATTTTTATTTCAAAAGAACGTTGCCACCTGTTTGGAAATAAAAGCAAAAATTAATAAACAAGTTTAATAAAATATTTGAATACGGTGTCAAACTAGAGAGATTTAAGAAAGGTTTATTTCAGTATTGGTTGGAAATACCAAATTAACTTAATTAACAAGACATGCGAAATATTTAAACATATGGGTGCAAGCTGGGGCGGTTTCAGTACGCTTTACTTCTAAAATACTTTCGAAACTTTATTTTTTTTTTCTAAGGGGCTACAATACTTTTAAAGTTCGAGTTCTATTTGATGAGGGGTTAAATTAAACACACAACATGTGGGTGTCTAAGGAAAGAAAATATAAGGAAGTTTTTCTCTAAAATATAATTTTATATTCTTACCTATTAACACAATCTGCGAGTGCCCTCGACATAATTTTTATTCCAGAATTCCTCGGGAAAGGTCAAATATCGAGACTAGCTCCAATTAAGATAATCACCTGACTAAGAGCATCAAGTGACTAACATAACTCTATAGGATTCGGTACAACATATTGAGGTGCAGCTGTAACATTTTTCAGCATATCGTTAAATCTTATATCACGCTTTCGGGTTGGCGAGCAAAAGGTAGTTCAGTAAATCACAAACTTATTCCCTTTGTATAACCAATAACCTCAGTAAGTACATATTTCACAGAAGTCGAATTGAATCCAATTAAAATTGGCTACCTCTATTTGCGCTTTAAATGCTTTAAACAATTTAGTAAAACAAATTTAAGTACGTGTACGTTTCAAGGGGGCACTTTTCACTACAAAAACTTTCACCACCAAACAAATATGAAGTTACGAGCAAATGCACATATTCACACTGGAAATTATTACATTCATTTTGCTGCATAATTCATTTATCATGCAATCAAGCACCAACGGAGCACAATTCATTTTTACCACGCACGCATAAGTACCTAAAAATATGCTTCAACTTTTTTATCACATGTACTCAATCAACGAGGATGATTGCGAGCGCGCATATACACACAATTTTTCCTTTGCCTCAGTGCATGCAATTGTGATGCATCTGGTCTGAGTGCATTTGCTATTGTTATTGTTGGCATTATGGCATGCCAGCATATGCTTACACCGCAAATTCAATTTACCGCTGGCAAAGTTCCACACCAGCAACTCAACCAAAACAACGGTGTCAAAGTCACACACACACACACACACACAACACATGACAAAGTAACTGCAGTTGGCGTTGCAAAAAATAACTACCAATAAAACATAACAAAGCAAAAAACTACAAAAATTTTTGCAAGCAACAAATATTACAACACGCTAGAGTCCTGCATTCATTCATTCTCCCCACACACACACAACACAATAAAGTTTCATGTGCAGCCACACTGCTTTTCGCTGCTATTTTAACCCATTTGACTGCGATTTGTGTCTCCCAAAATGTGCAGTGAAAGGGCAACAACAATAGTGTAGATATGTGTTCAAAAAAAAAAATAAAAAACATCTCTGACTGTGGCATGCCACAACAGCAACACCATTTTACTCACATTCCCGCTGACACTCAACTTGGCAATGCACTTGCAACATGCAACATAGCGTTTGGTACTCGCACTCGCATATGTGAAGTGGTGTCAAATATATGCATAGCTGCCTCACAATAAGCTTCTGCAACAACAAATATTAGCAAAAATAAAAATAGAAATCGAAGAAATGTAATAAAAACAATGTAAAGCAATTGCTTCGTTAGCCGCACATGTGTGTATGAGCACTGCTTAGGCGGCTTAAGTGGCAACTATAGCACGGTTACAGCTGCAACTTGCAACACCAATTGCGCTCCTGCCCTAATTTTTGTGAGTGTGTTTGGCATTCAAGTTTATTTCGGTGTTTAAACTAATTTAAAATACCCGGCAAGCTAAAGTTTTAAAAGTAAGTAGTAGTCAAAATTCAATCAGCCAGTCAGTATACGAATTGCCTTTGGTCATCAAAGTACTCGTCACGGATGACTCTTTAAACGAGAACTTTTTTTCTTCGCGGACACTCATTAGAATAGTCAGATAACTTTTCTTCCTTCTAGCGTTCATATCACGCGAATGCAAATTTACATGATGCACGACTGGCTGGCGCATTTTTAAATTTCGACTAGAACCCGATACTTTTCAAGTGCCGAAAGTTCGGATGGTTTGGGTCGTTCTCTCAGTAAATCTGTTGACTCTTATATCAGATTGGGCCAGAAACTTTCAATGCTCTATTGGAGACCTCTTTGTTTTTCAATTCCTTGGGTTTTAATATTTTTTTTATATTGCATAACTGGAACATAGCACCACTGGTGGTATCTGAGGAGTTAGTGCGGCTTGCTCTAGCCTCTTTTGACGACTTTTAGACACAGAACTGGTCCAGCTAATTGTGTCCGAATATGCTAAAGTGTGGGGAAGACAAACTTATATAAATCTTTTATTAAAGTTGGTGAGACCTATCTTGCAGTTAGCCTCGTTTTGAATAAAACTTACGATAGTGTCCATTCCCAAACGGGGATAGGATTACAGTGCGCTAGCAAAACACTTCGGTCTAATAAGGCTGGCATCCTTCATATGCTATCGAATAGTATATACATTAATTACATTAGTACTCATCGTAATGCATACTAGAGCTGAAAGTCTTGTAAATCGACTCAATACAAATATTGTAACACAGATCGAAGCGTGGCTGTAAGCAAAACGGAAGTCTTTGCTGTTGATGAGAGGACGGTACAGAGGGTATGAACCAATTTGTATATGGGTCCAATGCATGTTTATTTGCAGAACTACTGACTTTTGGGTATGAAGAGGTTGATAGATGATGTCTTTAGGGTGAAGCTCTTTGTTTTGGTTCCAAAACTATTGAAAAACTGATACTTGAAGACTGTTTTGAAATAAAGCGCATTATTAACTTCCCTACGGGCCTACGGAGTATGAGGTGACAGCCAAGCTGCCCTAAAAGCTTTTGATACCTCTTTAACACAAATGTAAGTTGAGGCGAAACACTGTTGCAAGCTTGAACCCATATGCATACGGGATTTTTAAGGCCACTATGCCAGTCCAAACTTTAATTTGTTGACATCAGTGAACCGCTTTTTTCTACAGGGCTCCTTCTTTTCTACCATTGCTGCTACGTTGATGTTTGCGAAGGAGTTCCCCAGCGTTGGTATCAATATAAGTTTGGCAGTCTATTATTATTGATCATTCGGTGTTTAATTACAGCTGCGCTTCATCTTTCAAACTATTTTCATTACGTTTGGGTGTTAAACTACGTGCCAGTCAGTGCCGGACCCACAGTGGGTGTTTTAACACCCAAAATATGATGGAATTGCTCGGTGTGGCCGTTATTGGAGCATTAGAAACCAAAGAAACCAGTTTACTGATCAGTCAGGCAGCCATCAACGCATTAAACTCACTCATTTGAACGATGTTTAAGAAAAAACACAACTGATTTTGCCAATGTATCGGAAAACAGTTCGTTCTCTAAAACCTCTGCGCTCCTGAGTTTCCTTATAAGGACTTTTATTAGCCAGTCCATTGAACCAATGCTGTAGGCGCAAGGTCAGAGAAGAATATTACGGTACAGTTCTGTTCTTTAGTCGCTTTAACCTAAAGTAGGAATTCTTTCTTCACAAACCGTTTTTGCTTTCAAAATCTATTTTTGCATTGGCCAATGCAAACATTCTTATTTGGCGCCGCGAAGCAAGCGGGTATTGGCTTCTATATATATGTAGATATATATTGTGCATTAATAATAAAAGGTAAGGAATATAGTTACTAAAATTCAATCAACTTTAACGTGTTTTCTTTGGCCAAGTTGAATTTCCCTTAATGGGTTATAGAAGCGTTATCGAAACGATTAATCGGCTATTTGGGATGAAATTAAATTTAAATTTGAATGCATTTAACTAAACCGATTAAATATATGATTGACTGTTAATTACATTAATCGCCAAAACAGATTAGATTGTAAATTTATTGCCACTTTTCCACAAAAAAAAAAAAACTCTTTCTAACTGAAATTCACCACCACATTTCTGCGTAAACAGTATAGATATGCATTAAACCGGTTTTCCGCAACTAATTGTTAACAGTCTAGAAAGGGCAATTGCCAAAAACTTTAATTTTTAATTGTTTTACTTTTATTTGATTTACATACTTATATGTAATTTTTTTTGCTTTATTTCAATATTATTTGGTTTAAATTTGTAGAGTCTAATCTCCATAAAAAGTCCGCAAAAAATACATATAGTTTTATTAAAAAATAAAAACAATAATTGAAAGAATTATAAAAAAAAAAAATAAAAAAAAATTCTACTGGCCATGGAACACGAATCTAAGATCTCTGGGCTCGTTAATCCGCATTATTGGCACTTGTCAGGGCACAATTTTGATATAATGCACGGTTAATCCGGATCAACGTTGGCGTCTGTCTATGTTATAAGCACATGTAAAATTTTTTTTGTTTTAGAAATGCAATAATTTTGCTTAAAGATATATGAAATCTGCATTATATCCCTTTCATACTTTTCTAAAAAATAATACGAATACATTTATCATTATATTTGCTTGTTCAGAATAATTTCCAACTACCTAATTAAGAATATTTTCGAAATTTTAATAAAAGCACTCATGCTCGCGCAAGCTCTTGAACTATGTTTTAGCTAATTGAAACATAAAATGCAATTTTATTCCAGCTCACAAATTCATAATAAATTATAATGTATAATTAATTGTAGCCGCAAAGTTTTACATGTACATATGTACGTAGTTATAAAATAAAAATACATACATATATGCACAAACAATTTCAGCGATAAACACTGGCACATTTGAATAGTTCGAATAACTGTGAAGCTGAAGCGCGCATACACAGTGCGGTGTGTGAGTCGGTCATATGCGAAGGCTGCTCTGCTCATTTATGTACGTGAAAATTTCTGCATAATTTCACTCCGCTCGACTGCAGACGAAAAAAATATACACGCAAATACACAATGGTATTTACATATGTATATGTATTTACATGTTTGCAAGCGGAGCACTGCGGTGGGCACATACATATGTATGCGCTCAACTTTTCAACAAACGCATAAAAGTAATTAAATACATTTTTTATTTAACTGCGCTACGCAAATGTCACCCACAAATGAGCAGCAAATTTGCACTGCTCGCTACCAGCTTATCAACATGCATAGGTCATCATGCTCTCCTCAACCTTCTCGTCGCTCTCGCTTGTGCAAGTGCTTTTTAATATATTTAACATTAAATTTATATTAAATACGCAAATGAGTGCGCAAATTATTTAAATGTAAGCAACGTGTAGGCTAAAGGGTACAACAGCGCGACGACACAGCGGTCACTGGTGACACGCACGCGCTGCTGTTATTTTTATAATTATTGCTGTTGTTGGCTGTTGTGACAACAACTCAACGCTTCACCATGTGCAATAACTCTAGCAAATGCCGCAAAGCAAACAAACGTGCGTTCGTGTGAAGTTTACAGGTCAGCAAAGGCAAATAATTATGGTTGCATATTAACAGGCGTATGTACATATATGTGTGTGTGTGTGTGTGTAAGAGCTTATTTTGCCACAGTGTCAGCCACCGTGCTGCACAGCAAAGCTGTGGCCAAAGGCTGGAGTTACATAATTGTATGCCAAAAAATACAATTTGCAGCATATTTAAATGGTTATTTATTTTTATTTACTCACGCATGCACACATACACACATACACAAGTAACCGTGCACACTCACGGGCATACGTGTATTAAGTTTATTAATATGCATTCAGGAGTGCGATTAAGTACACATTTACTGCAATATCTCTCTATGTTCGTCGATATGCATGTAAACTCACTTCACTTTACTTGCAGTTGTTTGGCCGGTGCGTATGAGTAATCTGACGCTGCCGCTGTACAGTGGTGCTAAAATGGAAGTTACTACTCCAGAGTAGGGATGGTAATTTTTCAGCTTTTCCGATATCCCGGGATTTTCGGTATGTCGTTATCACAAATCCCGGGATCGCGGGATTAGTCCCGGGATTTAGATATTCATTACTTTATAACAACTTAAATCGAAAAAATTTCTTCTNTGTAAAATAGCGGTTAAAATGGTTGGGGGGTTGGCTAATTATATATTCTTTATCAGTTTAAAAGAATTTCGGTTTAGTTAGAAATCCCCTAAAACCATTTTAATTAAAAAAGATGTTAACCTTAAGATTTTACGACGGTTAACACGTCTTGTGAATCCCCTAATTGTGTGAGAAGCTCTCCTAACAAAAAATAAATAATAAATAAATGGGTTTGAAGCATACTTTTTTATTTAAAGTGGCGTTTTTAGTTTTTCTCTCTGACGTCAGGATTTAGTTTAAAGTACTTTTTAATTTCAAAGATATCATTAATTCCAAAAATTATTTAAAAAATTCAATCCAATGTAGAATAAAAATATGAGTACCAAATACAAGTGGAATTTTCTTTAGAATTTAAAAAAATTTAAATTTTTTTGGATTCACAAGTACGAGTTGGTATTTTATTAAGCTGACAAAGTTAGAAGGAGGACATTCGAGGATGTTATCGAGTTTATATAAGTCGTTAATATATAATTTTTGTCAAAAACAAATATTGCGAAATTACAAGGATAAAATTTGAAAAGCACATTTTCAATACTTTCAGTAATTATGCACCAAAATATTGAAGGCGCTAAAATTCTACAGACTTTCTTCTTTAATTTGATACCCATACTTCTCTAAGCACGTTTCACTGAATTTTTTAAATCATTTTTGAATTACTGACGTCAGAGTGAAAAACTAAAAACGCAATTTTACTATATTTGGCCTATGGTTTCGCGAATATCTGTTTTCTATAAAACTTATAATTTTTCCTTTATAATTCTAAATACAAAGTTTGAAATTTCTTGCAAATTTCTTGACTTTTTAAATTTTTTGTACGAAATTTGAAATGAAACCATACGACAAAAACCAAAAGATTTCAAAACAAACGAAACAATCAATATTCTTACGAAGCTGACGTCAAGGGGATATCATATGAAAGATACAATTTTGTAGAGTTAAAAAATAAAATTTTTGGTTCACAAGGACGAACAAGTATTGAAAATCCCATTTTAATTAATTTAATTTTATATCGTTAATAAAGTTGGAACTACGAAATTCTAGGGTGCGGTCGCGTGTATATTAGTCCTTAAAGTATAATTTTTCCAAAAATAAATATTGTAAATTTCCAAGGATATTCATAATAAAATTTTAAAAGGACATTTTTAATACCAATTCGTCCTTATGCACCAAAAAATTTTATATTTTTTCAATTCTACCCACTTTTCTTTTTTATTCCATACCCATATTGTTATTTTACATAGCATTGATTTTTTTTATTACTTTAAAAAAAATGCTGACGTCAGAGAGAAAAAGTTAAAACATAGTTAGTAATGTGCTCCATAGTTTCGAGAATATATTGATTTTTTTTTATAAAAAAATTAATAAACAATAGGTAAACAAAAGAAAAGCAGCCAAACGGATCAAAATGCCACAGACTATTTTGTTTGTCCACAAAGCTATATGAATCTTATAACACCGTCGAACTAAATTAAAAATAGTTATCATATTTCCAAAAAAGTATTATCAGTTTTCCCTAACCGAATTATGTATATCTCCACACTCATATAACTTTATTTTCAATCCTTCGTTTTTCTGCTAGCGGAAAGCAGAAAACAAAACTTCCATCACATTCGATGGTTGGGCCCACATTTTTTGCATATTAGGCGTTATAATAAGCTAATCTATATTGGCATCGCAATGAGCCAATCTTTACCATATTTTATAATTCTCTTTTTCTATGAGAGATTAAAGCACATGTAAAGTTTCAGCAAAATCCTTTCACGTTTATTATTTTCTTCCAAAGCTTTTATGAAATCGCAACACTGTGCGCCACTGCTGCTGCTGCTATGGCCACCTGCAGCTTTTCGCAGTAATCAAACAAACAAACAATTTGAATTTGTTATTTATTTTTTTATTTAAATTTGTATTTAAATGCGTATTTTCTTAATTCCCGTTTAAATCAGCATTCACTTGGTGCCTTCTGCATTTACTTATCTACTCACTTTTTGCATTGCTATTTTGCACGTATACTATAGTGTTACATCAAATCCCTTAATTCGCTACTGAGCACTGGATCATCCAGCGGCTGTTAACCAATTAAGCAACTGTGCGCATGCTGTAAGCTGTGGTGTTATGCCCACGGCGAAGTGTTCGTAATTCTGCAATTTTATAGGGTTTTATTGAGCTGCGCAAACGTATTTGTGCATACAAACATAAGTACATACATACATATGTTTATGCATTAATATGAACATACACTTGTGGTCAGCTGATTAAGTCAAGTGAAATAACAGTGATTAATTTTGGATATTTTTCTTTGGTTTATTTAATGATTATATATTTTTTTATTAAAGTTTAACACTTTACCTGACCAGCGCCACATAAGTCCACATTTCAAACTCCGTACAGAAATTATGAAAATTCAATAAACTTTAACATTTGCAACCATAATTTAAAACTTTTTATTTAGAATTTTTAGAAAAATTAAAATTAAAATTAAAATCAAAATCAAAATCAAAATCAAAATTAGAATTAAAATTTAATATTAAATTTAAAATTAGACTTAAGTTAAGTGGGCTATGTATAAAACTGTATACTCCTAAAAAACTCTAACACTTCTGAGAAAAAAGTTTGAAATTAGGCTGAAAATTTGTTCATTGTTTGTTATTTTTTACAAAGTTTCAAACTTGGATTCATATAGGGTTTGTAAGAGAATCAACTGTGTTTTAATTAAAAATTCTTAAAGATAAAAAAGTTTCATAAATGTCAAACAATATCACTTTAAATATTGCCGATACCGTATGTATTAAAATTAGTAAGAACCTCGGAGCAGACTTCAATTCTGTCTGAAGAAATAGATAGTAGGTATTTCCTAGCTTCGCCTGGTATTTATATCGTTCATTTTACAAGCAGCGCAATAAATCTTCCTTACTTAACAAAGCCCCAAATCTTACTACTGCACATCCCACAATAATGTAAATCTTTTTTTTTTTTTAATTATACATAAAGAAAATCAAAATGTAGTTCTTAGCTAAATAAGCATATATACATACATATATATAATATAATTATAATTTACTTACATACATATACGCTGCTTCTGCATTGACCATCGCTTGTTTTCTTTGCAAACGATTTTTTTCTTATTATTTCTGGTTATTAAGCGCCATATACCTACAGTGACGAGCAAAACTGTAACATGGTTTAACACTTTTTGTTTCAGCCACCGCTATATTTCCAAGTTCTAACGACTTTCGTCCTTTTGTTGAATATCCTTGTTGGTACATCCCTACTCCCTCTCTCATAATGATTTGAAGTCAATACAACAACAATAAAAAAACCAGCAGACAAAAATGTAAATTAAGGCAGATGTTACAGTTTTGCACTCATATATTTTTATGAGCTTTTTAACAATTTTCACGAAAAAAAAGAACTACTAACACAATGTTCAGTACTCTTTTGCCTGTTTCAGTTCCTGGATGTGCTTTGGCATACCTTATTTGTATCTTTGTAAAAATTCTGGAGGTATATCCTTAGCTTGCTTTCACAGCTCATGTACTCGATTTTACGGACTTTGATACTTATTAAGCTGTGCTTTTAGTTGATTTCGCAAATTCTCGATGAGATTCATATACGCGGTTTGTGGAGGTCATTTCAGATTAGCAAATTTTTGCTTTTGTATCCAGTCTTTGCGAACAAATGCAGTATGTTTTGCGTGATTTTTCAGCAGAAACTCTCATTTTTCGACCACATCTTGCAAATTTTGTTGAAATATGAACAGATACTGTTCCTTACGCATAATGCGTACTAACGGACCAACAAAATTTTTGAAATACAACCCCAAACAATTAAGATCCTACCACTGTGATTTTCAGTTTGCAGTACATGATGCGCTTAGGCTTAATTTGGGTTTTTGATCCAATACCATGCCCGGCCATCTGATTGAAAGCGATTAATTTAGTCTTGTCAGACCAAATAACCTTCAGTTGAAACTTAAAAATATGTTTTTCATTGCATTCTGAACGGCCTAACATATCCCAATAGGCAACGGTTCGGTTTTCGTGCGATGCAGCGAAATGCTGCCACATTCGCACATGTATTATGATCAAATTTGCTTTTTTCTTCTTTATGATGCCTTTGCGCTCAATTTGGCAATTCTTCGCCCCGCGGTCTATTGATTTGGATTAAAGTTTAATACCTTAAGCGCTTCTGTAATAGTGGCTGCATCGCTACTTGCTTCTAAGTTCACAAGATATCGGACCATAATATTTTTTGACAGACTTCCTTTGTCCTTGGGAACACTTTAGGCTATATTTTTTCTAAGTCTTAACATTTTTAAGTAGAAAATTCCAAAATTTTTTGCCACTTTTCGTGCGGTTCCGCCTTTCCGCAGTAAATCTATTATTTACATTTATTGTTCCTGATTAACTATGTTATTTACTGGTGATCACTTCTTCAATAAAATACAATATAGGAAAAAGTCATCTGACTTCCAACTGAGTAAAAGATAACTGTCAAATGCAAAACTGAGAGTGAGTGCAAAACTGTAACATCTGCCTTAATTTACATTTTTGTCTGCTGGTTTTTTTATTGTTGTTGTATTGACTTCAAATCATTATGAGAGAGGGAGTAGGGATGTACCTACAAGAATATTCAACAAAAGTTTGAAAGTCGTTAGAACTTGGAAATATAGCGGTGGCTGAAACAAAAAGGGTTAAACCATGTTACAGTTATGCTCGTCAGTGTAAGTGCCAATTTACACGACAACTTTTTACCCTGCGTTTTTGGCACATTCCCTTTTAAAAAGGTCTTCGAAAATCCTCGAGCATTTACACGATGACTTTTTCTTTGCGGCGTTTCTTGCGTATTTTTGACATTTAAGATTAAAATTTTCTTTGGTCAACTCATTAAGTTTTAGAATAATAAAGTGCAAGTTTTAGGCTACTGCAAAATTGCGTTGATTAAAACTAAAGTGCAAATTTTACTAAAATTTAATTGGCTAAAAAACTGCATACCCAAAAAAAAACTAAAAGTGTTAAATTTGTAATGGACTCATTTTACTCAACATCGATGTAAAAAAAAAAAATGCATAACTCAAATTATTGTAGAGTGCACCCCATAATACTGTACCTAAATATTGTGCAATACTCAGAGCTACCATAGTGATTTGTTTTTTTAATTTTTTTTGAGATCGCATATTTTCAAAAGTAATTTTTTTATCAAAAAATGTGTATGTGAAAAATTGTTTACCCACTAAATTTCTTCAAATCTCAATATCAGAAAAGTGAATGTTCTCTAATTGTTGAGTCAGCAGGAAACAAAGCTAAATACAATACCTTTGCTTTACAGAACATGTCGACTAGTCGGCATTCCTTTCAAAGTATCACCAAATGAATAGAAGGTATTATTGCCAAAATTTGGAATTTACACAGAGATGAATTTCTCGCCTTCCTTTAAATTATACGAAACCCCTACATAAACAAATGTAAATATTCCTTCTATGACATTCACTCCTCATTAATGCAAGCGTCATTTTGTCAAGTTTATTTGAAAAAAAAAAGAAAAAAACAATTATGTGTTTCATTATACCATCGCCCATCTGGCACAAATTTATCACGTTTCATTATTTGTGGCATTTTTATTGCGGTCACATTAAAGTGTCAATACCACATGGCATGCCATTAAACCGTATCAACGTTCAATACAAAATAATATGTATTAAAATATGGCAATTAAAAGCAAGCATTGATGCAAAAACCAAAAACACAATAAAATTTACTTAATTTTACATGCACACTGGAAATGGTGTATGTATGTATGTATGTTTGTAATTGAGTGTTCATTTTCTGCCCTTAAACTGTATCAATTCAATTTCAAACGCATTTCTCTCATCGATAAAGTTAAAGAGCAACGCCAGTAATAAAGCTCTACCCAGAATTGCAGCGGACGACGGTAAAGCGGTCGTCGGTTAAGCGGTCGTCGGTTAACCGCTGTCAAAATTAAAACTCACAAAGGCATTTGGTATGACTCATAATTGCGGCGACAGCATTTTTATCGCCGACGTTTTTCGGTTGATTTAGATTAATTTCCATTTTTAACGCCCAGCGGGGACGGCACAATGTCGATTGAGTGTTGATTATAGTAATTGTTATTAATTCACAAGGCATTTTAGATTTTGTGTTATTGTGGCTCCCGCTTTAGAGAAAATTGTTCACAAGGAACTGATAATGCAACAACTATAAAAATATAACCGAGCTTACTTATACATAAGTATAATCTCACACTAGGGATGGGTAATTCGATACTCGAAGCTTCGATATTCGAATTTTAATCGAATTTTAGCTCCAAAATGGCGAATTTTTGAAATTCGATCTTTGTGTTGTTAAAATTCGGATAAAATCAAACTTTTCCAGAAATAATGGAATTTCATCTTTATTTCCAAAAAATCAACTCTTCAAATTTTTTCTTTCTGACTAAATTTGCCATCACTGTGTGTGGCACTCCTTTTGTCTTAGGGATTCAAGGAAAAAATACATTTTTTTCTATCTGATGCATAAAAACAAAAAATCTGTGCCAAGAAGGAACTGTTATTCCAAACTCAATTTTAAATTTTTTTTTTATAAAAAAAACTAGTTTCTTTGTTGATTTTTTATTTTAAAATTTTAGAGGCTTTTAGGTTACTAGCATGAAGCTTTTGCCTGAGAAGACCCCTAGTAAAATTTTCCGGAGAATAATTTTTTAGAATATATCAATCCCTAAACGATCTGCCAAATTCGCTATTTGCGAGATTTCTTGAAGTCAGGGTCAAATATGACCGTTTTAGGCGGGAGCTAATGGGTTAAAATGTTCTACGAAAATATTTCCCAAGAAATTTTAATACATATGTCTTAACCTTTAATTTCGCTCAGACATTTATTTTAACTATTTTTTCGCCTTTTTTGAAAACTACTTAGGCTGAGATATGACAACTTTAGTAGGCCATAAAATAAAAATACGAGCTAACTTTGGCAAATCCATCGAGCGTTTTACTACTGGATGGGTAAACATTCAGAAAATGTTAACAAAGTACGGGCTGGTTTCGGCTGTCGCACAGTATAATTTTACACTAACTTTTTAAACAGGTGCACACTCTCTTCAAGCACCTCAAAAATATTTTAGTGGATGCATAGTATTTTAAGTGCAACACTTCTTTAAATAAATTTGACTTTTCAAACAGGTGGCAACCCTCCCAAATGTAATTAAAAAATAAAGTTTATTCAAAACCATTTCGATTGATACCCATTTTGGAGTAATTTATTTAACTTATTAAATAATTTGATTTTGATTTTCTTACATATGGCACAAAACTAAAACCATGTTACACATCTACATTTCATTTGACACAGATTTTATGATTTGGTGTTAAATATTTAACGCAAACATCTCCGAACTCGACTAAGAAGTTTCACTTCAAAAAAATTTTGCGAAATTCGAAAAAATTCGAG
>NW_016168973.1:0-18260 GCF_001687245.7 Rhagoletis zephyria
ATGTTTATTCACCTGTATCACCGTTAATTCAGCTCTATTAATAAATGCAATAAAATTTTTATGAACCAATTTTTTTTGATACATTCGAGCTAATAAATGAGCACTTTTATTTTGTTTAACATATTCTTTGGCTTAATTTAAAATACAATTTTAAATTTTTGTATAAATTTGAGCCGTTTATTTTTAAAATGGCATAAGTCATTCCATGCCGCTTGACTTCAGCGACCATTTATTTGTTGTATCTGAAAGTGTCTGTTATCCGTTCAACCGCATCAACCAAAGGTAATAAGCTTTGTCATTAGTTTATGACGGTAAAACAATTTACAGTTGCATTCAGTTAAAAGTAAACAACGTTTTAAGCTCAAGAGCTGGATATGACTAATGCCACTTTCAAAATAAATGGCTCATTTGTAACTATATTTCTTTTAAAGTCCAAAAGCGTGTTTTTAATTTTTGCTTTAATTGTAATGGTAGTACGCCTTATGTGCGAAATAAAGCATATACTTGTATAATTAAAATGATTGTGTGTTAAGAAAATTTCAGTTTTTATGATTTCTTTTAGGACATGGATTTTAAGTTTGATTAATAACATTTGGGATACAGTGTTCTGAAATGCTTTGATTTGGGAGGCATATCGCTATTCTATATTTTTAAACTGTCGACTGTAAAGTAGAAAATTTTGAATTGTAGGTACAAGCTAGCGGATACCTGCGACTCTATCTGCCTGGCTTTTTACTTTTCCACATACTTGTAGCAGATTTTTAAAGCTAAAAATGCAGCTTTTAAGAATTTTAGAAATACAGACCTACGATGAAGTCGACTCTAAATTTTCAATGGGTTATCTTTCAAAAATAGCTGTAATCGAACCATAAATATGGATTTTCTGGAAATCTCGACTACAGAGTCATCTAATGGATTTATTTTTGGTAAGTGTATTCATTAATTTAATTTAAATCGTACATTAAATATGAATTTTCTGAATAACTCGTATCTATCGCCACTTAGCCAATTAATTTTTCGTAAAACTAATTTTTCCTTGCACCTCCATTATAAGTTTCTAATCTCATCAAAAGCAGGCCAAAAATAGAGACTTTCTGAATATATCGACTCATGCGCCACCTAGCGGATTAAAATATATCCTATTTCCCAGCCATGGGTCTGAAAGTAGAAAAGAAAGATATTTAGGCATAGTTTTTCTGTAAAATGTTTACGTTAGGTCAGGCTAGGTTAACGCAGACATAACAGACCTTATACTCTTCAGAAGAGGACATAAGGTCCCAGTATGGAGAAGCATCCAGCTGACAATTAAATACCAGACAAAGTTTTTGGGAGTAGTCTCGGATAGTAAGCTGCTGTTGCAGCGCAATGTTGAGGAAAGAGTGAAAAAAGACAGTAACGTCATATATACATGCAATAGAAGTATGGGGGTCACTTGGGGTCTGTCACCTGCCCTTATGCATTGGCGATACACAGCAATAGTCAGGCCAATATTGTTCCATGGCGCTTTGGTGTGGTTGAATGCTGCAAAAAAGTCCTCATACCTCGAACCAATGGGGCAAGATAAAAAGTCTTTCGTAAGACTATTGTCAATTTTGGCAACTATCTTGAAAGCTCCATATGGGGCGTTCCATACCAAAACGGACGGGGTTCACACTTCATGTGTTTGATTTGTTTAAAATTTTTATGGTTGATGGATAAACATAAATAATAAATAAATATGAAAATTGACCTTGATTAATACATTTTTAAAAACGTTACAGCACAAAAACAAAAACAAATCGATTTAATAGTTTTCCAAATATCTCGAGAACGGGGCGAGGAGAAAATTTGAAAAAAAAATCACACTTACACACAACAAAATTTTCTATAAAAAGAAATATTAAAAATTGTTTTTTTCTTTGAAAAATTTTTCACATACAAGTTTTTTGATACAAAAATTAGTTTTTGAAAATATGTCATCTCAGCAAAAATTTAAGAAATCACAATGGTAGCTCTGAGTATTGCGCAATATTTAAGTATAGTATTATGGGGTGCACTCTACAATAATTTGAGTTATGATTCTTTTTAACCGAAGTTCAGTTGAATTTTAATACTAAAATTTACTTATTATTTTATTTAAGAAAATAATTAACGCTAGTTTTGCAATCGCTTAAAACTTGCACTTTATTATACTAAAATTTAATGGGCTACAAAACTGTAAACTCAAAAAAAAAAAATTAAAGTGAATTGTGAACTTCGTCCACTTTGGTATGGAAGGCCCCATATACATATACTTTTCTTTTTATAATAATAAAAACTAAAAATTAAAAGAAAACTAAATTAAAGGAAGAGAAAAACGGAATAAATAAAAGAAGTTTCTAAAAACTATATAAAATAAAAAAATTAAAAGAAGATAAATCTAAAAAATTTAATTAAATGTAAAAAAAAAGAAAGAAAGTTCCTTTATATTATATGAAATTAACAAAAATGTTTTCCTTTTTATAATAGCAAAATCTAAAAATTAAATGAAACTTTAATAAAAAAGGAAAAAATAAATATAAATACTTAAAATAATTTCTAAAAATTGAATTGAATTAAAAAATATATATTTTTATTTTTAAAATAATAAAACCTCAAAACTAAAAGAAAGCTAAATCAGAGAAAAAAATTATCGGATCTATCCAAATTAGTATGGGACCAACTCTGAAGTACCACCTTTCCTATAAAAAAAAGAATTATAGAAATCGGTTAAAGTGGTCTAAAGTTATGCGGTAACATACATAGAAAAAAATATATTTCGACGAATTGAAAGAAAAATTTTTTATTATAAATAGGAAAAAAATACTATTCTCGGATCTCTCGTACGATGTACATTTATCTCTATTTCGAACTGCTCAAGTGCTTTCTGTCAAAAGGGCTTTTCACTAGGAAATTTGGCAAGGCAGTTTGTTTTTGTAAGACTTTCATGCCAGAATAAATAAAATCTTTCAAACTAACTTGCCTACTTACTGTCTTTTAGCTGTCTTACGAACGACTTGCAACTATTTGCAAGGGCGCCCACGAATACAATGTACTTGGTATGAACAACGGAAGGAACTTTGCAAAGAAGAGAGTCAAATTAAGAAGTTTTTTTTTGTTAATGCTCAACCGTTTATCTGGGTTGCACTGCCAAATAGGAAAAACCAGACACTAAACAATATGTTTCTATTAAGTATACATACATATGTACGTATGTAGAGTGCAAAGTAGTCGATACTAATTAATAAATAAAATATTTTCGTACTCTCACTTCAAAAGCTCAACTCAACCAAAATTGTATGACACACACATGCAAACATATTAATATAGTCATTTGTCTATTTGTAAGTAGTTCGGTGAATAGCTAATTAATGGCAACGCGAAACGGTGAGCGCATGCATTCAAACACCTTCTAATACTCGCACTTATAAATAATTTAAGTCAAGTAATGCATAATTCAGCTCCCAAGTGTTCACTTGCTCCGTTCGAACGTCGTTTTGGCCAAACTTCGAACGCGTTGGCTGCAATTCCAATGAAACAAAGCATTTTTTTTTCTTACTACAATCGAAGAGAACCTAAATTCAGCTGCTGTAATTCGCTGAGACAGACACTCTTCTTACCAGCCAGTCGTCAGTTGCCTTGAGTTGATTTTTTCCACTGTGTGCTTACTTGCTTTCATGTCTTTTGCAGTATCGGCGCTCCGCAATCAGATTGGTATGATGGTTGGTGGCTGGCTTGCTGCTGGTTGTTGGTTGGTCTCATTGCCAATCAAGCTGATTGTCTTTTGCTAGTTGTTAACTTTACTCAGTAAACGTTTGTTACGGTGAGCGGTTGTGTTTGCGCTCGTGTCGATTTTTTGTGAACAAATTTTTCTTGTCTATTTAACTAATTTTAATTTGCTGATCGCGTTGAATGCTGTTGCACGGTTTATATATATATTTTTTTATTGAGTGCTCGTCGTGTATGCATATATGCTTGTAAATATATTTTTAAGCTCAGCTTGAGCGACAAGCGGCTAATAAGCGAATTGCATAAATTTTATTAAAAGTGTTTGAAATATGAAATTATCTTACATAATCGGAATTACTTTTAATAAATAAAATAATTGCTTCAATACTACATAAAAAAGAGCTCCAAAGAAATTTTGTGTTTTTAAAAAAGTTGCGAAATATTTCATCCTTTGGTATTTGGAAATACCCAGTGACGGTTTGGTAGTTGTTGGATAAAAAAAAATTACTGCAAACTTCAAATATACCCATGCAGCAGTGGTTATTACTAGCACTTAATTAAAGAGTGAATTGGATACGCCTTTACTGCTGCATAACTTTACAAAGAGTAGTTGACAACTGCAACGGTTTTGACACAATAACATTTAAAGAGTTGCTGAAGATAAGCAGAAGACGCAGCGCCCGATTGCAGCTTCCGGCATAAGCGATTGCACTTGCAGTGAACAAATCATCAAAAAGAGGTTTGTTTGTGTTTTGATTAAAAATTTTATTTTATTTTTTAATACTACTCTTTTATATAAGTAAATTTATGCTGCTTCGTTCAAAGCGACATAAATATTAGGAACTGAAAGTGCAGCAATAGTTAGTTCACAATCAGTTATGTAGAACGAAAAAATTTTTGAATTATTATAAATATGTCATTCGGTTAGGCTCTCTGTCGGCGCCTGACTGCAAATCATGAATAAAATTTATTTGTGATTTGACTCCTGGGCCAAATAAAAAATTAAATTTATTCCTTATTTGATTCATCGGACAAATATAAAACAAATTTTACTTGTGATTTGATTTGTAGAGCAAAACAAATCTTTTAGTGATTTTCCAACTATGAAATACTTTTTTATGTAAGGCAAGCACGATTTTCGATTTTTTTTCAATAAAAACCAAATTACAGATAAAATTTATTTTTCTTTTGTCCGAAGAATCAAGTCACCAATAAACATAATGTTTTGTTTGGTAGAGGGGTCAAATCACAAATGTTTGTTTTTTTATTTATTTTTTATTTAGTCGAAGAATAGAATCACAAGGATTTTTATTGCCGATTTTACGAAAGAATTAAAGTGAAAAATAATTTTTTTTCTGTCAGACTCCATATCTATTAAATTCAAATAAAAAAATAATTCTCCACTTAGATTGCTTTCATGAAACTGGCCATTAATCACATAGTCCTTTTCTGTGAAATTTTGATATTTATATAAAGAAGGAAGATCGACCTATCTCCGCAGATGGTTTCAAAACGCCTTATCTCAGAAAAGTTTTCCCAAACGCCCTATTTCAAAATTTTGTTGAAGAACACCCTATGTCAGAATTTGATTGCGGAACGCCCTACTTCAGAATTCGGTTAAAAAACACCCTAGCTCAGCTGCCACTTCAAAAAAGCTCTACATCAACATATTTTCAATATATTTTCAGTTGAAATAGGGCGTTTTTGAAACAAATTCTAAGATAGAGCGTTCTTCAACCAAATTCTGAGATATGGCGTCCATAAACCAAATTCTGAGGTAGGCCGTTCTTGAGATAGGGCGTTTTCGAACCGGCTGCCGAGATTGGTCAATCTTCCATACAGTCGTCGATATACTCAATGTTTTCTGTGATTCACCAATAATTTCTGCGATTGAGTCAAAATGAAGTCAACAGCGTGAACTCTTGCGTATAGACAACAAGCAGAAACCTTCAACAGCCTGGAAGAGGATAGACATGCCACTCACTTCCTGCAAGCTCTCACCAAGGTAATATTTACCTAAACAAGCAAGAAAACCAAACTTTTGTATGGGAAATGAGAAAACTAAGGGCTAGTTATTCACATTTCTTCTGTAATTACCCAGTACTCTGCAACGAAAGAAAAACATTTCTACGTTGATAATTTTTCTAAGCGTTTGAAATGCAACTGTAGAGTTTAAAATACAGTTTGTGCACTCGACCAAATGGTCGAAAAAGGAGTCACGGCATCAAAATGCAAACTTAGTCGGTCCAAGGTGTGCTGGAATGCCTCTAAGCCACTTACATCTAACTAAACTAGCATAAGAGGTTGCCAAACGATATGATGATATTTTTGTAGATAAGCTTTCTACCATCTGTACCGATGTCTTCCAGCATACCAACAATGTTGCTTGTAGCATTTGCCGAGATGAGCTCTCAGTAAATGGCTTTTGTAATAATGGTTAATTGACTCTTCCTTATCCTCATCATGGCTGCCTCTGCAGAGAGTACTCGTTGGTATACGTCACCGTTGGAGCATTGATGCTATAGCACAGTATCCTGTGATGAGGCCGGCAAGGACTCTTACTGCAGATCGATTGAGTTTCAGTCTCTTGTCCCTTGTCTTTTTCCTACTCAGCCGCGGCCATAATAATCTTGTGATCTCACAGTTTTCCTGTTTGTTTCACAAGTCATTCGTCACGGCCACGGTGTACTCATTAATTTTCCTAGCGATATTATATCCACTTCTTTTATTGCCATCTCTGAGCTGCATCTAGCCATCTCATCAGCCGACTCATTCCCTTCAATATTGCCATGTCCGGGCACCCCCAGCATAGAGTGACGTTGATATGGCTCAGTGACGCCAGCATGGTGCGACATCTCCATACAGTTCCTAATTTCACTATTCTAGATCCTATTGCCTTCAGAGCTGCCTGACTGTCGACGAAAATAGTGGCTTTGTCTTCTGGAACTCTACTACTAAGTAGAAGGCTAGCCGCCCCTGCTGAAAGGTAAATAAAAGGTCTGTGTATATTTTTAGCGCATTTTTTGCATTGGAGTTTGCTTAGGAAAAAGCACGAGTACTGAGGCATAAGTACCTATCGGACTCAAAACATTGGGGAAAAGCATGTATAGAGATGATAAGGATGGAAAGAAAAGTGGGTAGGTAATATGTAAAATGTGGACTCTTTTTTCCTAATCCAGGCAGTGGACCCGCCGGCGGTAGCGGAAAAAGACAAGGTCTTTTAAACAGCCTAGCTATCCCAGTAGAAACTTATCTGCTATCCGTGCCACCTTCGCTCAATTATCCAGTCTTCTGTAATGAGTATTGCAAAAATCTCCGACTGGAAAACCGTTTACATACCAGCATGTAGAGATGTGTTTATGTATGCCTTTTGGTACAACATCACTTTGTATGTGACTGTGTTTTTTGCATGTTTTTTAATGCATTTTTCGTTTTTCCCCCACATAAAAGTGATTTGATTCATTTTTAATGCTCTTACAATAAGGCCACAGTGCAACGCATACCCAACACCTCAATAGGTAGTCACAATACCACGCGAGCGGATGAAATACGCTAGAAAAAAAGCAGTAAAATCGCGATTCAATAGACCTTTCCACTTTGGATATAAAAATAGAATTCTAGAATTTCAGAGCTACGAGCTGCGTTTACAAGCCATAATAACAAAAAATTGTAGTAATTCTCCTAGATCGGATATCCTTTTTTTCGGGCCAAATATGGGAGTATTTACGTAAAAAGCTTCTGATTCGAAAATTACTGAGACTTTTTTGTTTAGCCAGGGGAAATGAATCATCAATATGGGATGCAACTAACCGGGTTTTACTGTCTCAACCTCAAACATTCACATATAAAAAGGCAATAGCTACACATGTGCGCCTTTGTGACTACACAATTGAGGGCACTATGGCTCTGTGCCTTAACTATCTTTATTGCCATTTTACTGCCGTTGAACTGCATTTGCTGGCTGGCGGCTGGAAATTGGAGCGTCGCGTATGATTTGGTGTGCTATGAATGTGTGCTACCTACATATGTATGTATGTATGTATGTATGCCGTAGGTACACTTGAAATGACTGGCAAAGAAAAAAGTTATGTAATATTGTAAATCGGCGCTCAACTGCGGTTGGCTGCGGCTGCGCGCATTTGCCGGCATACAAAAATTACAGCATTTATTGTTACATTATTTGCTGCCTGGTTTTTTTTTCTTTCCTTTTGTTGTCTATGCTACAAGTATTTTGCTGAAATATGCTTATAGACGCTGGGAGCAAATATCTTATTGTTATTCTCAACTTTTTTGTTTCTATTTATATTCACAACAAAATTAACGGAAACGAAACTGAAAGTTAATGGTTGTACTTTGTAATAATTTCTTGCGAAGTCATTTTGGCAAAATTCATAGAAATTTCGTCAACTTAAATAAACATTGGGAGATAAATAATGGGTATCACCTTGGTTGGGAGATAAGTACGTATGTATGTGTATACTGTTTTTTTTTTAAGATTTGGAATTCATTATTTTACTTGCCTAGCGAATACATTACATTGGCAGTAGTACTAGTACATATAGACTCAAATTGGAAAAAAAAAAATTTATTTGCAAAATGCAAAATTTAAAAAAAAAATAATAATTATGTTTGATTTTTATATTATATGTCTTAGATAACAGTTATTGAAGACTTTCATTTATAAAAGTCAGTATACAGTTTCAAACTTTATACAAAATTTAGGAAAATTCAACAAATTTTCATCTAAATTTAATCTTTTTATTCTGAATTTTTAGAAAAAGTTCGGGTATGTAGTTTTATAGCCCATACAATTTTAGTTTAATGAAGTGTAAGCTTCAAACGGCTAAGAAATCGAGTTGACTTTTTAGAATTGTATTTTGGAAGCCATTTTTTTCGGGGTTTTTAATATAACCAGCGAAATTTACAAAAACTTCCGTTGATATTTTGAATTTTTTTTTTGCTGACGTCCCNCCCCCCCCCCGTTTTATTTCATAAGAAATTCATGCTTGTATAAAAAAAGTGCAAAAATGCGTCACCGAAAAAATTTTCTAAAAAGTGGAAATTTTGATGAAAATTTCTTGAGTTTTACTAAATTTTTTATAAAGTTTGAAACTATGATTTACACGGTTTTGGTTAAAGCTTAGAGGATATTTTTATAAAAAAAAAAACAAAAAAAATTTCGCTGGAAAAATATTACGAATATTTAAAAAAAAACAACACGTGGTCATTTGTTGGAGTCACTGTAAATGCTTAGTATACAAATTTCATAAACTGGCAACATTTCATTCAAATTTATATATTAATACCAAATTACGTCAAATGAATGGGTAATTGGTTCTGGTACTGGTTACAAGTATTGTACTTGAAAATTATTGAATACAATCATTTATGAAAATGTAAATAGAACACGGTATTTAGTATTCAACACTTAATAGTGAGTACTTTGAATCGATCCTGAGTACATGTGTCAAAGTAATGATTGGAGTAAAGTATCTTTGAGTACTGAGTACTTTCAAGTTCTTTTAAGTTCTGAGTACTTTCGAGTTACTGAGTGAGCTGAGTACTTTTTATTATTGAATATGACGTATTTTTATAAAAAAAAATTATGAATATTATTCAAGTGGCTGGCACTGTACGTAGCTGCACATGCGCACTATCTAACCACACTGAGGTATGTGAAATATTCGAAATATGCACATAATAAATTCACAACAACCATTCAACTATTAAGCGATTCTCTGGCAATGACGCAAGAGTAATTGCAATAAATAAAAAGTATTACAATAGCATTTGACGACAATGTTTTTCTTGTCCGAATCGTAAACAATCATATATTTACATATGTATGTATGTATGTTTGTATGTCTGAGTACACCAATTGCAGTTTTTGTTAAGCAAATCCAAATTGACTGCTCTGAATAAGGCACGTTTGTAAAGAGAGATGTATGTATATTAGGGATGTTAATTTTTCAGCTTTTTCCATTGCCAGGATTTTAGGTATGTCGTTATCATAATTCCGGGATTCCAGGATTAGTCCCGGGACTTAGATATTCATTACTTTTCAACAACTTAAATCGAAAAAATTGCTTCTCCATTGTTTGAGAAGCTCTCCTACCATAAAATAAATAATAAATAAGTGGGTTTGAAACCTACTTTTTATTTAAAGTCGATTTATTCTAAATAACTTTGTAATTTCAAAGATATGATAAATTCCAAAAATTATTTAAAAAATTCAACATTTAAGGAATATAAAAAAGGAGTTTCTATTATTGCAATCAGTGCAAATTACAAATCCCGTGATTATTTGCCAAGAATACCGGGATCTTTGAGACTTTAAAAATACCGGGATCCCGGTATTAAGATTCCTAATGTATATGTACGCGTAAGTGACGTATTTAATAATTATTGAAAGCTCTTAAGATTTTTTCGTTTCCCTAGAAGTGAAGCCAGTTCACCGTTTTGATGAAAACACAAAAAAAAAGTTCAGCTATACTTAGTACAACCAGTCTTTGGTCCTTCTTCAATGCTAAATAGTGACACATTATATAATTTTTACCGCAACGCGACAACTACGATGTAATTCATTCGACTGTATACCAGCTGTTGGGTTTATTCCTAGTATAAGTCAGTGGCTACTAATAATCCCGAATATACATATATCGAAGTAGTGGTCCCACCAGTCGAAAAAGGCGGCAAGATGTGTCTTGCATGTCGGCTGCTGGTGGGTTCTGAGTACCATCTTGGTGCCTAATTTTTTCCTTTTGTGCATTTTAAAGTTTTTTTTTAGATTTATGAATTTAAAATCACGTAATCATAAGACCCGTGCTTTCATTAAATGGCTCAATTTGCAAGCTAATAAAATAATCGATTGTCGTTAAGTGTGGCGGATTTGGATTGTTAAAATGGCAATCTCATATCGGAGATTTGTGAGATAAAGGCAGAAGCCGTCAAAACAGGCAGACATCCAAACAATGTTTTCTTTTTAGTTATGACGTTGGACCAGCAAACCGGCGATATTTATGTGCATATGTAGTATATAGGTACTTGTGGGTAAAAATATTGTCGGCTTAATATGAAACGAGTTTTCAACATTTTAATCAAATTCACCAACTAAGAACTCCTAACAAACCCTACATATACATGTAAGTAAGTAACTTAGTAGCTGCTCATGCGCAAAGTTGGTTGCCGCGGAATTTGTGTTCTTGCATGTTTGAACGCTAAGCTTAAGAAATGCAAAGTGAGCGGTACATTTGACTGCAAATATTGTATTTCAAAGCTTGGCAGACATTTCAAATACTTATTTCAAGAGTGCATACTTCTCGGGTAGACAAGTGTGCAGATTAGGATGGAACGACTTGTGAGGAAGAAAAAATTATTATTTTTTTTTTTTTTATGGAGAGAGCATGATTATTTTTATTCAATATTCATAGAATAAAAAATTGTGTGAACATACGCTGCCCATATACATGTATGTGACCGGGAAAGTTGAAAGTGACCTGTGTTTAAAAAATAAGTTTTCGAAAACCACGCCTTTGAAGTTAAGAATCGATATCGATTAATAGTTCCCTATCGATAAATATATGGGCATCTATTCAGACTCGTTTACTCGGAATTTCTATCTGTAAGTATATTCAAAAAATCAGTTATTTAATTTTTTTCTAATCGATAAACATATATCTATAGATACACAGAAGTAATCGAAAATCGATAAATTACCAAAAATGAATAACTTTGATGTGTCTATCGATATTTATTGATAACATAGCGATTAGAAAAATCTAAAAGAATTGCTTTAGAAGATCTTTTTTGGGGTGCGTGAATTTTTAAAAAATTTTGTTATTCCGAGTCGTAGCATTTTCTTACGTGGTACGATGAAATTAGATTTAAAGAAAAATATTTCGAACCATCTTAATGTTGGTTTGCAAGCAAATACGTTTATTTAACTGTCCTACCAATCACAAGTTAGCGTCGATGCATTTTTGTTTGCATTTGTTTACAAATATTCCTGCATGTTTATTTGCAATCACCATTCTGCAGTGACTTGCATATCTGAATTTGCATGCAAATGCATGTGCATATGTTCGTAGGTACTAAATAAATGTATAAGTGTGTCTTTTATAAGCGTTATGCACATATAGATAGGTTGATTTTAACTATGCACTAAATAAAGATTTAATGCGCGTCAAACACGTTTTTCAAGTACATGTGTATGTATGTTTGTAAGTATGTATTTACATAGTGAATCTAACTACATATTGCGAACAGCGCATAATATATGCAAGTGGAACGTGTTCTATCAACAATAAAAAAAAAAATAAAAAAAATTATACTTGCAATAAAAATAGAAATAATTGGAAAAATACAACTTACATGCTGCAACTTGCTCCACACATATGTATGTAAGTACATATGTTTAACTTTTAATAGTAGCACCATATTGCTAATGATTTTATTATAGTCGTAAATTAAGAGTACGAACCACATACTTACTTATATTTCGAAATAATTAAATCAGTTATGACTTTATTAAAAGTTACGTATACGCACAGCCGCTCATTGACAGCAACTTTTTATTTTTTTATGCACATTAGGGTGCATCAGTCTCCATACAAAAAAAAAAAAATAAAAATAAAATTGGTACCGTTCTTCTATCGGAATTGTAAAATATCCTATATTTGAACTGCCGCCAAAATACATATTAAGACTTAAGTGAGCTGGACTGATTTGAAAATACCTTCAAAAATTTAATTTTTTATAAATGAAAGAAGTATTAAAAATTTTTATTCCAAAAAATTATCCCAGATGATAGCAGAGATTAGGCTAAAAAATTTTGTAAAAAAAAATTAAAAAAATGAATTGAAATAATGCGATCTTTGGAGATATTTTCAAATCGAGCTTACATAAATATTAATATTGTACAGATAAATTTTCTTAAAAGTGTTAAAATACTTATAATAATTTTTATAATTCCGGTGGGAAAACAGTAACTTCTTTGGTGAGGCGCCCTAATGTATGCATGTACATATGTTTGTTCAGCAACTTTTAATTGTAACTGTTAAAGCACACGCGCTCTGCTATGCTGACGTAAGGCATGCAAATATGCCGCTCCGCTCAAAAGCGGTGAAATTGTAGAAGAACTGGTATTGTTTTTGTAAATGTTTTTTTTTTTTTACTTTGATCATCAGTGTAGCGGCGGATAGAACGTGTTAAAATGGGCACAAACGTGCATACATACATACATATACGAAAGCAAAGTGTCAAGTGCTTTATTCGGGCGTGCCGTTGTTTCAGGGCTTAAAAACACTTGATTTTGGATTTAATTCTTTGAAATTCGCTCATTTGATATAATTCGCACAAGCAAATGAAATAACCTGATTCTGTGGTAATTTGACAATTTCCATTCACGCCACATTTGTTTAAGGTGGTCCGTATCCTAACATGTGTATGTGTACATTTGATTAAATGATTCTGGTTTATTAGATATTCACAGCAAGTATGCCTGTAGGTTTGTCTCGCTTTGAGAAGATGTGTTTCGAGTGAGGACCATAAGAAAGCGGATAAAAGCTTTTAATGGTTAATTAAAGAATGTTTACGATTACATAAATATGTATGTATTTATGTATGCACAATGTACACTAAAAAAGTTATAAAATTCTATCATACAGAATAGATAGAGTTACAAAGCCCCTGTTTCTATTTGCTGTTTCCAAATCCGAAGAAGTGGCTTATTATCATTGTATTGTGTTATTAGAGTCAGCTGTTTTGCGCGCAGAGTTGTAAAAAGGGAGAGGGAAATTAGAGGAAGTTTAGCGACCGGTGAACCTTAATATATTAAGCCAATATACAGTCAGCGTCAAAAATTTCTAAAAATACTCTGACGCTTTTTTATTTATATACTCCCTACCAAATTTTTCTTATTTTTGTACAAAAATATAGTTCATGCAAGTTTCAGGCCTCTTAAAATTAGCGTTGATTTTTGAGAATATTTTTTGTCGAGGATGTTGTACATTTTCTTCCATATAAAAATAGATTTTGTTCATGCCCAATATCTCAAGAAATATTGACGTTAGCGATTTAGTATTCTAAAAATTTTTAATAGGAAATTGAATGTTCTATAAGTTTGTTATCAATGTTTTTTCTGTAGCTCTTGTAATTTACGAGATAGGCAAAAAAACGAGAATTTTATGGAAAAATTGGGTTTAGTGACCCGGACTAACTCGCGGTTGGGAGTTATGGTTACGCCGCAATTGACACTTTTGTAGAGCATTCAATTCTGAAGAAATTCCATTATTGACCATCGCTATACCACCAAATGCTTCTGAGCTGTAGAATTTTGAAGAAAAAAAATCAAAGTTTACGTGTATTTCAAACGTAGAGCTCAAATTTTCAGGGTATTTCCCACAAAATTTAGAGGTGGGAGTGAAAAAAATTTAGTCGCCAAAAAAAAGCACCCTAATATGTACATATGTCTGTATGAACACAATTCATTCCTGTTCTTAGATATGGATAACTATATGTAAATATGTATGTATTTACCCTGCAAAAAATTGCGCGAGTAATCTCTAAAGAGAGTATTCCGAGATTACTATCAATCGGGTACAATTGGGCATTAAGTAGTCGCAACTAGTCTCATACGGGTAATAATGGAGGTCAATTAGTCTCGACTCATCCCTTATGGGTATAATTGGAGAGCAATTAGTCCCCAACTCATCTCTAACGGGTACTATCAACGCTTTAATGATATGTACGCACTTAGTCAATGAAATTTCATGTGCGGCGTTGGCACGCAGAGAGAGTATTCGCCTAACAAAACTGAGCACCCCGGTTCGAATCTCGGCTGGCGCAAATTTTTATTTTTATTTTTTAAATGTGACTAGTCGCTTTTTATACCCGTTCGGGTATAAAGGTGTACAATTAGTCTCTTCGTAGGACATGCTCGAACAAAAGCGAACAGTTCATTCCATATAAAGAGATCAAAAGTGGTATTAGTCGCATGCTCCTTTGCGATTGCTCCCGGAGTCATCCCGGATTAGTCCCATTTTTTGCAGGGTAACCACACCCATATTTTTTTTCAGCAGAACCCATTTTTGAACACCTGTTTGACAATTTCCCACTTCTACGGTAATCCGTTTTGCATTTCAGGCACTCAATGATTATGCAATGCCTTGCCAGCGTTACAGAGCTGAGATAGTGAGTGACGGTATTGCAAAACCAGAGCAAATCGATTTTAAAGAGTAAGCAGCGTGCGAACACATACAGACACAAAAGCATATGTACATATGTATGCGCCACTTTGCCATGGAAGAAAAGCATACATACCAGTAACAATACAGAAATGTGAAGAAAATATTTTTTTTTATTAATTGATTGTCATAAAAATGCATTTGCAGCTATTTAGTGTTGGTCAGCGTGCTTTTGTCGTATAAGTATGTACATAAATATGTAGTAGTGTAGTTTATTTATGATCTGTTGTGATGATTTTTGTTGCTGCTTGACAAGTCAATTTTTCGCACGGAAAACTCAATGGCTGCATGAAAAACTACAAATGTCAAATGAAAGAGAGAAACTAAAAGCAGGAAAATAAAATAAAGAAAACGCTTATCAAGACATACATACATACATATGTATAGGGGAGAAATGTCTAATGGAAAACAATTGAAGTTGATGGTTGTAAATAAGAAGCGAAAAGCAATATGAATGCACACACCTACATACATACATATGCATGGATGTTAAGAAATGCAAAGTATGGACAATGGATGATAGACAGGAAGGTGTTTTATGGTGTTGTTTTGGTATGCGTAGCATTGTCGGCGATGATAATTGGCGGAACTGTTGATTGGCTTGGCTTGTTGTTTTGCCTCGCGTGCCAATTCATCGGTGTTCATTGAAAAAAAAAAAACAACCATAAGCGGTGGAGAGGGGAAAACTGGGAAAAATTAAAACAAGAGTTGGTTATAAATATGTACATGTATAACTAGATATACATTTATAAGTATCTACATATGTAAAAGCAAAAATAGGAATACTTAATGATTATTGGAAATGCATTTTATTGGACGAGCAATTATTTATGTCATATTTTTTTATTTCTGTTTTTCTTTTGTTTTGACCACAAACATTAGGGCTAACTGAAATGGGCCTACGAATCCGGTTTTTTTTTTCATGAAGGAACATTTAAAAAAAGTAAATGCCCATATGTCCTTTGCCTTACTATATTAGCTATAAAATCGGACAAGTCTGTACATGATCAGGGCAGATTTGACTTTACCTATTTCTTTTTATTAAAAGCTTCTGTTAATGCGAGCTGAGCCAACTTTTTTAATGCCTAGTCACCTTACCTTATTCACTGATTTCGTCTAAAACAACAAAGATCTTTCGATTTTTTGCTATGTAAGAAACTTGTCTTTTCTCATTTGCTTCGAAATTCTGCATTTTCATGAAGGTTTTCTTCATCCTTCCTGATTATGCGATGGTGAAACGATGATTGCTACGTCGGAATGGGTGCGCTCTGATGAAGTCGTTGGTCCTCTCGACCGCCATCAAATATGAGGACAATGACCGCGCTAAGTTTGCGCTACAAGCTTCCCGGTTCGTTGCACTTAGTTAAGAGCAACTATTCTTTGGACCTCCCGTGTCATAGGTATCATAGTACTAATGTTGGTGGGTAGGATCAAAGGCTGTCAAAGAACTCTGTGGCGCCGTTTTTTAAATGGAGGTGGATGTTAGAGAAAAAGAACCGCTAGCCGCGCAGAGGGCCACCGTATCAGGATAAGGTTGGAAATCTTAGGAGAATGTGGGTATCCGAAACCCTCGGTAGGGGTCTTAAAATCTCTTATACGGCTCTGGACGACGCCGAGTTTGGCGAGATATACATGAAAGGTAGCTCAGTTAAAAAAGACAGGACGCCTTCTTTGGCAAGCCTGTCGGCATTCTCGTTGTCCGCGACACCCAGTACAGATGCACGTCAGTACCAATAATGTAGCAAATCTAGAGTTGCCCAGAACTCTGCCACACTTGTCGAGGAAGTGGTGTGCTCATGCCCTCACGCCAGCCCTCGACCACTATGATGGTTTTGAAGTTCAACCCAAAGCGCAGATCCGGGATCAAGTATTCAAACGGTCCGCCTAAAGATGGCGCAATACTATTGTGTACGTAGGATCTGCACACAAACTGCCCCGTAGGATAAAGTATGCCCTCTTCTCCACATTGAGGCGACACGACAGTTTGCTATCAAGTGTTATTCCCGGCTACATGGTGCTTTGCCTCAGCTGGACGGTCATCCCATCCAGCTTAGGCTTAGACCAGTTCGGATCCATTTCCTGGTCTGTGTTAAAACTAAGCCCCACCTCGGTTGCCCAAATTTGGATCTCCCGTATGGCTTGGCTCATAAGTCAGCTGAGTGCGGACAGACACTTACCGCTTACTATGACCGAAATATCATCCCCATAGGCAGTAGGTTCGGCTGGCAATCCATCCATTTCCTTAGGAGTTCCATCGACCACCAGCAACCAAAGTAGCGGCGAAAATACGCCCATTTGCTGCGTACCTCTGTAAGCCGGTTTGGTGGTCTCATGCCTGAGCCGAAACACTTCTGCAGCTAAACATACTACTTGTCAAGTGCGAAATTACGGGATGAACTCCTATTGTCGTCAATCCGGCCAAAATGGCTTGCTTATGGACATGTTTGAAGACCCGCGCTATGTTCAGGAAGACCCCCAATGCAAATTCTCCATTCTGCAGAGCCGCCACTATGCGTATTCTCTTCCTGCCCTTGATATCATGTGTCTTTTAACCTGCTCAAGGTATTTTGAAGAAAAAAAGTTAGCCACTTCTGCCTACTTTACGCAAGCAGCCCATACTCGCAGACCTCCAAGACGTTGGAACATACGTAGATCAACCTTTAACAGCTTTCAGCTTACGCTTTGATTCATACAAAAAAGTCAAATCTCATTTTATTTTAAATAGATAGATATTTTAATTTGATAGATCTTAGAAGTAATCGAATAATTTCTGTAGTCAAATCAAATAGTTTTGAACTACCTCTAAAAGTGTATTTTGCTGTCCAAGTAGTTTGCTGTTTCTTACTTACATATATTATCGGCGGAATCCTGCTGAGATTGTCAAATGGTCGGCCAATGGCGTTAGCTTAGTTTTTTTTTTTAAATTCAAAAAGCAATTATTTGACAAATGGAATTTTTTTTCTGTTCATTATCTGCTAAGTGTTTTATGCTACACGTTTGAATGGACAGCAATTTTACCCGCCCTAATAAAAATGTTAACCACAATTTATGATTACATATTACATTACATCTAATTTGCAATGTACGTACAAGTGTATTTGTTGTAAAATCTAATAAATGTTGAATAAATAACTACCAACCAAAACACTTCCTTTCCGTCGCAACTGTTTACCACGATTGGCACGTTTTTCTTCCAAATTTGCACTGCGTTTGTCTACGCATTTCGAGGCATACATATTTAAATACATACTTACAGATATACGAAATATGTGACATTGGCTGCAATAAATT
>NW_016168974.1:0-18258 GCF_001687245.7 Rhagoletis zephyria
ATTTTCAATACCATCCGTCCTACGCCCAAAAGAAGTTCACGTACCAAGTTTCGTTAAGATATCTCAATTTTTACTCGAGTTATCGTGTGCACAGACGGACGAGACGGACGGACGGACAGACAGTCACCGCTTAATCGATTTCTCTTTTCATTCTGATCATTTATGTATACATTTGTCTATATCTATCTCGATTCGTTTTGCCTGTTACAAACAACCGTTATGTGAACAAAGTTATAATACCCTTGTGCACAAGTGCGCTCGGGTATAAAAATCAGCCCCCGGTGCACTAAAAAAATTTTTTCCAGTGAGAGTGAAGATACAGCATTAGTACATTGACCAATCTTTACTTATGGCTCCAAAATTGACTCCTTAAAAGAGATAACGGAGACAATGTGAACTTCTCTCTTGCGGAAAATGCCACGGTATTTCAAGCCGATTCAAGCGGTGGATAAGCGGAAGTTTACGTGTGTACAGTGAGATCCAAGGAGCACTCAATGTCTCAACTAAATTATATTGGAAAACATATCGAAATTTTTTTACTCTAAATGCAAGGGACTCGCGAGTATTCAGTAATGCGAGCCCAAACCCTTTGACCAGAGAAGACTCAGATCATGCTGTTCTGAGCCCACAACCAGTTATCGTCCTCCCACCTTTGGCTTCGAGTGGTTGCCAAGAGGGCATAGCTCATGTTACAATCAACCTAAGAGGTTCGTGGAAGATATTTGCTTTTATTGTGCAGAAGATGCCTATTGCCATAGCAGAGCAATGACGTGGTTCTTTAAAATTGCATATTACCTATTTAAAGTCTTGCTAGCTCCGCTCTGAATAGCTTTAGTAATTTTTTCTTATAAGCCATATACAAGTGCTTCTCTTGTATCAGAAAAAAACGTTATTTCCTGCAAAATTCAGTAGAACCTGTCATGCCATTAGGTAAGAGATCCTGTTCCGGCAATTTGAAGAAGAATCAATTGAAGATAATGTTTGCGTATTAGTCCCTGTTTTAATTTACAGTGTGTGCTATTTACCTGAGAATATTAAAACCACTACTGAGGGGCAGTAGCATTACATTATTTATCTAAAAGAATTGAATTTTGGTTAAGACTAATTCTAACAAGAATATAACAAAGCAGTCAATAGTGAAATGTTTACATCAAACAAATGAATTTCCGTCATACCAGACCAAATTGGGTTTGGAGACAAACTGGTTGTGGTATTATGCCATTCTTCGTCTAATTTTTCTATCTTCTTACTAATATTCTCATCAATAATTTTTCCTTTCTTTTCATAACGTACTTCTCCTATTTAAAGCTCATTACTTATTTACTATCGCAAGCAATTTATAGCTTCAATACCGAGAATTAAGAATTTATCATTCACGTTCAACGAAAGTCGCTTAGTGGAATTACATTAATGGGAAAATTTGCTATTTTTATTGTTAATCAGCAAGAAATTTATGGAAACGCTTTCCTTTTATTAAATACACCGCAACTATGAACTTTTAAATGTCAACACTCGCCACTGCCACCGATCAATCGAATACAAATGAGCTGGCTGAGTCCCTTGAGCTTAATGTTGGCAGAGGAGCAGGCGGGGAGGTGTGCTTTTGTCAAGCGTGTATTAATTTCCACCCGAGTGCACATCGGGGATATTAAAATATTTAACAACTAAACCCTTGCCACATTGACAACAGCAAGCAAGCAATTCAGCATTTACGATTGCTTCAGTTAAAGCTTTCGTATGTATTTTATTCATTAGGCAAGTGGTATCGCTTATTCCCTTAGCACGGCTATTTGAAAAACCATAAAATAGTCTAGGTTCTTAATGCAAGGACCTAATTAAAGTACACCTTGACAGCTATGATATTTAGAGACATTTCCACTTACGATTCTCGCTAGAAATTTTTTTTCGCATGAGAGCTCAACTTTAAATAGTTATACTTTTTAACTAATTCTTCTATTTTCATAGTGCAATTTTGAGTGCTGAGAGAATGTTTAAGTTGTAAAATAATACAAAGATTGGTTATCCAATTAGCTTCGAAGTTCAGTGTAATGAAACTAAGCAAAATTGTGAACACGAAATGAAAATGANACTTAATCGAGAAGAGACGCCTCATAGCGCAGCCAGCCAACTTCAATTACCCGCAACGAATTTGTGGTAAAAGTTGAAAGTTCAACGAAAACAAAAACAAAGTACATACCCCCTTCGTTCATTCAATGCCGCTCCACAATTTGAAACAATTTCGAAAAATTTAAACTAAATCAAGCAAAATAATTTTGGTGAGCTCGCAGGCAGGGAACTCCCTGTAGAATATATGTATATAGAATACTTTTGTATGTATATATTTGTACATATGCATGTAAATTTGAGCAAACGAAATATAGCATAAGGATACATATAAATACATACCTGCATGTGTACATATAAATATTACATTCGACCAGCGTCGCAAGTTAGCCACATGCATTGTGGTAAGCGTACGTGAAATTGTAGTTGCCAGTAGTTCGAGCGTTGGAAATTTGTGGCTTCGAAAACTTGAGCAAAATGAAAATTCAAATATTGAAAAGTACGAAAAACAATGGCAGCGTGCAATGCAAGGACATTGGTGTGTATTATGAGTGTGGTGTAGATTTGTGGCATTTGACTACTAACCACTTTTTTATGTGTATGTATGTATGTATATTGGTACATATGTTCATATGCATTGTTAGATTTATTCTTTGCGCACTAGTCGAAGGACTGCAGGAATTTTGTTGGTTTTATTTTGAAAGATTATTAGATTAAGGCGTTACTTTAAAGCTAGGAAACTACGTGAATGCGGATGAAGTCAGAAATCAATTATTACACACAAAAACGTATGGAAGGGGAATAATAAGAGAAAGCAGATAACCTAACTCTTGAATTGTGAAATAGTTTGCAGAAAATAAATAACATAAATTCTAGTAAAATTACTCACTTCATCAAAAGTTTCCTGATGAGGAGTGAAGAATATCGAATTCGGTATAAAGAATAAAGACATAGCATGGAATATTGAAAATGTTTGCCTATTTATTTAATTTTTTTTTTTATTAAATTTTTTTTATAAACATTTTTTTTGTTCTTTAACAAAAACCATATGAATCCATGTCACAAACTTTGTGCAATATTAAAAAAAATCGTTTGACTTTTGTAAAAAATTTTGACTTTATAATTAGATTTCTTAGAACGATTTGGGGTATGCAGTTTTATAGCCCATTCAGTTTTGGTGTGCAAGTGCAAGTCTGAAGTAGATAGTACAATTTTGTTTGTTGATACTCTCAGTTTTCTTCTTCCACAAAACCTACAACAAAAAAAAGCCTAAATCAACGGTAAATTCCAGCTATTTACTTGAAACTTTTAATTTGTTAAAATTTTGAAGTTAAATTTCCAAAATTGAATTTGCTACAAATTTGCTGACTTAAAACCTTTCTATGAAAGCTTATTGAAAAGCTCGAAATTTTTGAGAAAGTTTGTTGATTTTTTTTTTTTTTATATTGGAAAAAGTTTTAAACTTGAATGGATGCCGTTTTTGTTGAAGAAGAAACAATATTTTGATAAAAAATAATTAAAACTAAACAATAATAAAATAAATACCCAAAAACGTATCAATATAATTTTGGAAGCTACCAGATTTTCCAAATATCTTAGTTCTACCTGCGAGACTTTTGCAAAACCTTCAAAAAATGATTTCCCATGCGTACATAAGACTTAAGTATCTACACAATTTTTAATCCTGTTGGTTGGACTGAACTAAACATTGTTCTAATGAATTGTTTACCTACCGCATCCTTTCTCGACAGTCTTACATTTACTTAAAAAATTGTCAGCTTTAAAATTACCGTCAATATTTTTAAATTGTGAATATACTTTAATACGTTTGTTTCAGCTTTATGAATAGATAAAAGGAAAATTAAATTATACATTCGAACGCACATGCAACATGTGCAACACTTTCAAAAAAGTTGGTACATGCATCCGAAGATGACGAAATTGAATTGAAGCGGCAAGAGCAATGCAGAATGCAAATAAGAATACGAAAAGAAATAATTTTTTTTTTGTTCATTCTTTTTGACACCTGATGCATTTTTGGTAAGGGGAAAAACTTACTGTATGGGGCACAAACACACACACACTCACATATTCGCACTCTGACAGCTGGCAAGGCCAAATTTTGTCAGTCGCGCACGCACAAAACTAAATTAAATGGTTAATGAGTTGGAAAATGAAATATTCATTGCGGAAAAGTAAGAAAATTTCAGAGGAAAAAGATGGCTACATTGAAAATCGATATCCGGAAAAGTGGCAAAATAAAATCTCCAATTTATTTATGTAAGCATATGAAGAGAAAAGAGAAAGAGTTAGGTGAAAAAGGTAGCTGGCTATTAACCAACAAAATTTTTTTCTTACTAACTTTTTCACGCACATTTCCTTAATTTACTTGCACAAGAATGATGCAATTTATTTTCCTCAAATAATTACATACTATCAGATTTATTAACTTCTTTCTTTTACATTTTTCTTTCAGGGTTTGTTGGTATATTTAATACATGCCAACTCTAAAGCTTGGAATTTAAAAATTCTAAAAGCTAAGTGAATTTTTGTTCTAAAAAAGTCAGGACCTAAGTCATGCATCAATTGTTAAACATCTTTCTAAATTATGTTCCCTATGAAATAAAATGTAATCTTTCTCATAGCCCAGTTGTTGTTGTTTAACTCAAACTGTGATACTTCCCCCAGTGTTTTATGTAATGCAAACATTTTATGGATTACTTTCACTGTCTGATGTAATTTGCTGTATTTCATCAGTTTCCTTCACTATTTTACTTGTCTTAACTCAGTAGATGTTCACTTAGCCAAGCGTTGCCTTTTTCTGCATCGTCTTCGAAGGAAATTAGGTTATTAGATAAATATATACGCTTGACAATTTCTTGGCTGGCACATAAATTTGTACGTGTGAATACACATGCCTATCTTATATACATAGTATATGCAAACACCCACGTTAATATGTGCATATGTATGTATGTGTATAAATGTACAAATATTTCCTTTTGCATACTTAAAGCAAGTGCAGTACCTACTCATCAGAGTTCAGCGCAGGTAGAGGAGAGTCGCGCTTGCTTTAGCTACATTTTGCATATTTTGCGAGTGACATTAACATACTGCCAGCGTGATGAGAAAATTTTTAGCTGCACTTAAGTTATTACAAAGGAACCAGAAAAAATTAACTAGCTCAAGGTGGCTGGGCTTAGAAGTACGTACTTATATGAGTGTACATGTGTATATAAAAAATTTCAAATATTTTAACGACATTATGTACCCGTTCTGATTAAATTTAGCTTGTGAGAAGAATAAATGAGGTGCAGTAAATATCTCTCTGGATGTATTTCGACTTCTACTCTCAACCAGAACAGTTCTGCCGGTTCCAAATTTGTACACCAAATTCCTATCGATTCTAAATAAGATCAGCTTATATTTTTTATTCACAAATGTTCGGTCAGCAGCGTGGTTCTAAAAATCTTAAAAATCTTAACAGGTGTGCCTAAAAATTATTTATACAAAACGAAAGTCTAAGGGGCGTAATATGAAATAGTTTATCTGAGACAGTTAATTCTTCGAAATTTGGGTTGTGGTGATGGTTAAGTAATTTATTTGAAGTAGATAGCAGGTGATGGTGTTTAAATATACTGAAAAATTAAACCGATGACTCTATTAGAAATCGATATGGATCCATGGGCGAACAGGTTTCGCATTGACTTATGTGCATTGAATGAACGGGCAAGGTACGGTGCACCCTCTGTCGTCCGGTTAGGAAAAGCGTAGAACTCTCCTTGGCTACCTACGAGCTGTATAGATAGGCTTCAAAGGTTGTGTTCAAAAATGGTGACAGGTAACAAGATCAACGGAAATAAGGTTAATTGGCATTAATTCGCAACTGGTGTGAAATAAAGTCAATTGACATTACTACCTTTTGAAAAGGGAAATAAAATCCATTGACATTATTGCTCTTCCAAATATTAAATATATGTAGCTTCGCGGGGGTTCGCGTCCGCGCATTATAAGGCGTCGACCCCGCCGCGCTATTAAATTACAGATCAGAATTAACATCAGTGACGCTAGGTAAGTCCCAGATGAGTTCTAAAATTACAAAGTAGTAAAAATTGCACATAGAGGATATTGAGTAACACAGGACAACAAAAATTGAAAAAAAATTTGGTGCGGAAAATGTTGAAACTGCTTGAGATACTTTTGACTCTTTTGTGCTGATTACGAATCCGTAAGTAAAAGGTTTCCATCAGCACCAGATTTTGACAAAAACGAGGTCGAAGTGGCAAAGAACCGCGTTTTTTTGCAATTTTTGAGAAGCTCTAGCAAAAAAAACAAATGGTGATAGAACCTTCCAATTAGGCTTAAATAAAAGCTAGAACTCTCGACGCTTATCTCATTCATTTATTGAACGCCAAAAACTGATTTTGGTGAAGTGTGAGTCCTACCGCAATAAAGCAAAAGGTGAGAGAACATTCCACTAAGACTTAAATTAAGGTTTGAACTTTCGTCTACAATCCTTGAAAATACCAGCCCTGCACCTTGACCCTAAAGTCCCTTTTAGTAATTCTTGAACAGCAAAAACTTATCATTGGCACAATTTTCTTCTTTCAATAGTTCAATACTCCAGTATTTTGTTATTGTTCAATAAATGAATATAAGTGACAATCGGGTCAAGGTGCCGGGATGGCATTTTACGGGATAGTAAAGCTTCTCAACTATTGCAAAAAACGCGGCTTTTTGACAATTTGTCTTAATTTTTCTCAAAATCTGGTGATTTTACTTACGGATTCGTAATCAGTACAAAAAAGTCTATCAAAAACAGCTTTTACATTTGCCACACCAAAAATTCGTGTTGCCCTGTGTTATTAATATTTTTGGTTAAAAAATCGTAATTGCCTTAAAATATTTATGTCATATACATGCCTAACTGGGGATGCAAAATTCTAAGTCACTTTCCAGGCAATACTGTCCAGCTTTGGAATCTTCGCCAAACACCTGAGGAGCTTTAATTCATTTTATTTCCATACGCCAAAATTTTATAAGAATTGTTTGCTTAGGCTTTCTTTAAAATTGAAGAGCGATTTTTATTACTTGCAAAATGGATGTAAAATAACCAAAGAGGCGAAGTCTATATTTAGTCACTTCACTAGTATAAGTCATACATATGCAACTGAAATACAGTCTCAAAGTAATCTAAAATTGATGGGGCCCATTAATCATGCTGAGCTTTTAATAAGATTATGCCAATTCATTTAACATTATTTCGACTAAGACTTTATGTCATCTGCAATAATGCAGAATACTAGAATTTATTTAGCTACTTATCTGCCTAAGATGCTAAGCAACACCTGGCGCTTTAATTCAAACAGCTTATTGCTGTAATAAGAGCACTTAAAATTAATTCCTTTAGATTGCAAGTATTTAATACTTATTTTATTAAGAGTTAAAGGAATTTTCTGATGGCGACCGAAACTGTAGCCATTTAAGTTCATAAATAAATATAGATATGTATATGTTGTTGAAACAGTGCTGAGTAGATATGCAACATCCCAGTAGGCCGCCAGGTAACCAGTGCAAATTATTAATACTTTCTACCACACTTTTCATCTGCCGAGCATAACAACTTCCATGACTGACGCAGAGCGATGGCCGCCTTCGCATGAATGACTTTGTGTAGTACAAAAAGCAATCGAATGAAATCCTTCGTCTTCGATCGTGCGTCCATGCTAACACCCATGATTTTTTCGCCTGATCGTTCATATGATCTGATACACAGCAGCTACAACTTAAGGTGCTGAGTACGTAGCTGCTCACTACCTAACTTTGTTAGCTACTCGCTTCGTATCAATTTATTACTTCGGCTTCTCCTCCGCTTTTACCCCTACTTTAGTTAGCTGCAAATTCAGCTACTCAAAATGCACCTGACTAGAAAATATATTTTTGTAGTAACTGCGATCAAACTAACAAAAGCCTACATGCTGCCATGAATAACATTAGGAACACATAACAAAATGGCCTAGTGGAATAAGAACACTTCTCATAAGTGAGTAAGAGCACATAAAATGTACTTCGACAAATCACGGTTCTTTGAAGAAAGTGTTGTTAAAGTATTCATGCTACATACTATAAAAAGGCGATTATGCAGAAATATGCGATACTCTATTTACTTTTAATAAACTGTAAAAAATTGTTGGTCCGTAACATTAGTTTCGAAATTTTTTTTTTATTTTTGTCACTAGGTTTTGCGTTTTTCCATAAAAAAATCGTAGCTGCATAAGTTTTGCCCGAAGCGGTTCACTTTTCACTTTTGGTTTCCATGTATTTCACAATGTAGATATTGAATTAGATCACCTTTGGAAAAAGTGCGGGATATGTAGACTGGGGTTATAAAACTATAAATTAAATTCCCATGAGAAAGCCGATACTTTATCTACTTTCTAAGTAAGTTTGAAAATATATTAAATAACACCCACCTTTGGTTGAAAATCTTACTTCATAAAGATCTTGAGATGTATTTTATTTTTTATGAATGGAGACATAAGAGACTTTTAATGCGCAGTGAAGCATGTCGGGTATATGCAAGTCTACTATACATATATATGTGTATGCATAAGTGTGCGAAATTTCATCCCCGAGGAATTAGTTTTACAATTTTGTCATGCTCAACATATAATTGTTAATGACAGCGGCTAATATAAATCTGTTTACAAATTATTTATATACTATCATAAGCATTATAAGTACTTTATCAATGACTTAGGGTCATTTTCGTGCTGCACTACTATCCATATGTGTACTTATGACTACAGTGTTGATTGTTATTACTCACTGTGTTTGCTGTCACTCAAATACCTGCACACGACACTGAAGGAGTTGTCAATTGCGGTTTAGTGGCATTTTAAGTATCGAGAAGCGTTTGATTGTGATAATTGAAGTGAAGGTGATACAAACTAACAGCAACTGAACGCAGATAAACCACAACACAGCGCGAATACGCAAAAGTATCATTTTAAGAATGCCAGAGGCAATATTTAACATCGATTCAGGCTCAAAAGCTTATTCGATTATTTGCTACCTGAGTTTTCTAATGTCAATATTGCTAGATGCTAAATCCTGTTGGGTGGTAATTTTTGGTATTGAAAAATTTGAGTGCCTGCAAAGTTATGGCAAGCAAATTGAAACAGGAATGCTTAAAAATCAACAAAATTTCAGCAGCTAAGTGAATAGGGGCGAAAATTTAAACTTTGTGCAGAATAGCTTAAAATTGTGACACAAATGGAATGATCTTAAGGTTTACGCCGTACAGTGGAAAAAAAATTTTTTTTGAAAAAATCGGAAAATTTCTTCAATTTTAAATTTCTTTTCAAAAATTTATTACTTGCTGTTTGCGCTGTTGCAAAAGGTGTAGTGCATAAACATATGTAAATCTCATAGTTAGCTATGAGTTCTATGACGCATGGAATTTAGAATTAGCATCAGTTGTTTTCTCTTTGTTCTATTAAATTTTAATGATGTCAATGTTTTACGTGTTTACAATTTTAATGAAACGCATTGCGGTTAAACTCAAGTGGTAAATGGTTGAACGTTATCGCATTTACGTATTTATGTACATCTGTTGATACATAAAATATGTATATGTTCAGACAATAAAATAAAAAGCAAAACTTTCAAGTATTAAATATAATATATTCGTGATTTCGTTTTCGTTTTCGTGATTCACGTGGTCAAAAATCAAAAATAATCATTAGAAAGGGAAACTTTTTAAAATAACTACCAAATAAAAAGTCTCATAATTTGTTATTAGTTTTCAGGTAATTAACTAAAATGATGAGTTACCTGTTTCTACACGCTAATTGCTAATTCAGTAAGTGTAAATATACATACATAAATTATAGTGACAGCAGGTTAATTAGAGATTTTTGTGAAATAAAACTTCCAATTGGGGAGTGATTTTGAATTATGTAGGCAGCTTAATTTCCACAGACTGAGATAAAATTTGTTATTCCTCCTTTCGATGATAAATAATAATCTTGCTTTTTTCTCAGCTATTTGCATGAAACCACAAAGTTCAGTGAGCCAATTAACCTCGCAGGGCCATTCATTTGGGAGTTTATCAAAGAAACAAAGTTTCTGCGTATTTCGTTGGGCGCGCTGCAGCGAATGTATAGACTGTGAAAATTAATTCATGTGAACATTATGGATGAGGAAATTAGCTGACTAGCAGATACATTCACACTTCTTAGTTTTTGTAGAAGGAAAGTTTAATTAAAATGTATCTATAAGGAAAATTAGCTGTTTGTGACTATGTAAATAGAACCTACGGGGATAGACTTATTTTGATACAGTTAATTTAAAAACTTTAGGTATAGTTGTAGGCGTATGTGAGCTAAGGTAGCTCTGGGGTAAAACCAGATCTGTGGTCTTCTTCATTGCCACGTTTTAGTGCTTATCAAGACAAGGGAAAAAATCACAAATGTTTATACATACATATGTATGTACTTACTCGTACTTTGTAATTGATTTAATTAACGCTTGGGTAACGCCATTTTGTTGCACTTTCTTAGCCGATAACATTTTGTTCTAGTGCAGTCGAATCGTACGTCTTAAATAAATCAGCAGTTGGATTCCGAAATTCGCTACGCTAAATTTTCTTCGCCAAAACGTCCTATATTAAAAGCAGTGTAGCCTTAAATTATACAAAGTTAAAGTGTAACAGGTGCAATGTCTGGCCAAATATGACAACTTGGGGACGTTATTAGATTTTCATGCTGCTAAGTGCATCTGCTATTCCTTTAGAGATTCCTGGCGCTCAAAATTTGCGGTGGTGATTATCGGAAGCTTACAGCAGATTATGGTATTCGGGCAGGAAATTAAACATTGTTTTTTCGCTGCCATCCAAGCAGCAGCTCCAGCATATTCTATCGTAGGATAGTCCCATTCTAGAGGCATACTTTTCCGAAGCACAATGACCGGTGCACATCCAGATCACATGTTTCAATTTCAAACCGCAATTTCCTCTAAAAATAATTCTATTCGGCTACTTGCTCCTTCCATTTTGTTCGTTGTCCATCCATGGGAGCTGAGTCGCGGTATATTTTCACTAGAGCCTCGTAATCCATACGTACACCATGTTTAAGCCAGTGCAATTATTGTAGTTTTATGCGCCTAAAAAATATTTCGTCATTCCATCTTATTTGGCAAGTGGTGCCAAGCCGAGCGAAGCCACTCCGAAGCTTTCAAATCGCAGAAAGTGTTCATGCAGTAAGCTATTTCAAAAGCCCTTCGGAGCTGAAGGCAAAGCGGTTTGTGATTTTGAGTCTTCTATTTAATGTTACAGTTATTTTTTGGGATTTCTTAGTGCTACCTTTTTTATAAGTGAATTTCATCTCTTAGTAGGTACTCTGCGAAAAAAATCGATTTTATAGAAATGTTAAAAAATGTTCCACTTATTACTACTTATCGCCTTTTTTCTACCCCGAAAAAAGTTGACTAGTCTTTGGAAGTTCCAGTGGCTAAGATGAAAAAAAGTATTAAATTGCAATGGCAAATCCTTGCAGCGAAACGCATTATTACTAAATATTTGGTGAAAAATTTTCTCTTATAAAAGAAGCCTATTTAGCAGGCCAGAAACTTCCATATGAAAAATTACTAAAGCATCGAGTACGGACTGCCCGTTAAGACCGACTGCGAAGTTTTGAGCAAACAAGTTTTGAAATAAATTTAACCAGTAGCGTTCAATGATAAATTTATTAATCGACAAATCATAGTGGTTTTATGTAACTGACGAATCACAAAAGCAGATAATATCAGGGATTCCAGAAAAAGCATATCAAAATGGTGCTCTCAGCGCTCTTTGGGTCCTGGGCAAGTGCTCAATCGACGCTTCTACGTATTGACCGATCACTTGAATATGTAGAAGTGCAATTCGATTTTTCGGCCTAAAAGTGCTCACCTTTTAGCTTATCTTTCCACCGCCTCCAACTTTTTCTAACCTTTTTTAAGGCAATTTAGACTCTTTTTCGTGGTCATCTGGTCACACTGGTGGCAAAATACCTGCACATAGCACTAAATTCTCCGTAGGGGCGCAAACGTCACTGCGCTGGAGGAATTCAGAACCTTTTCCTTCACTTTCAGGCAATCTTGCTATGCATCTGCAGCTCGAATAAATGTAAACTTTAAGCCATAATTAAGATTGAAACAAAAGAAAATATTAAATACAGCTTAAAAAAATTGCACGCACAAAGCTACCGCCTTGCGATGAATTCACCTCTCCCCATAGGCGCTGCTTTCCTATAGCCGCCAAGCACACACGCACACACGCACTTTGTAACGTCAATCAACTTCACCAATTACAATTTCATCGTTCTGTCTGCCAGCGAAAATTAATTATCCTGCTTGGAAAAACTTTATTTGCTTCTTGGCGCACATCGCCTCGGGGCTGTTGGCAATTCGCTGTCGTCTTTTTGTTTTTTTTTTTTGGCCAGCATTTGTGTCCCAATTGCATTATTGCTAAACTGAAAATAAATGCGCTCTGTGTATTTTCTTCTTTTTTTTGTGTTGGTCAGCAAATTAACTTTAGCTGATGAAATTATGCTCATTTTGAAAATGTCTGCTTTTGTGGATTTAATTAATTGAGACACATATACACACACACACAAACATACGAGTACATAAACGCAATCGCATTTGTGGCAGGCTATTGCGGTGAATGTGTGTGTGTATGTAAGTCTGCATATAAAAATTGTGGATAAATGTTGGTCAGCTGGCCTGCTGGTTATTTTTTGCGTTTATTAACTTAATTCGCATGCGTTTGCACGAACAGAATGTGCTGGTAATTTTTCCATAATTTTTGTAGCAAAAATGTGAGGCCTTTAATTAAGCACAATTCGTGTTAATGCAATTAAAAGTTGTGTACAATTATAATTACCTTTTTTACGATGTGTTCTTACATAAATTGTTTGCATGCCGAGGTAACTAGTTTGATATTCGTGAAAGAGTTTTGCGTGCAGGGACATTTTTTGTACATATGTAGCATTTGCATGCCCGTATGTAAAATATTACTGTATTTTTCAATAGAAATTTGTGATATTTAATTTATATGAGAATACCAAGCAGCCGTACCCATTGCATGTTTTTTGAAAGGTAATTAAAAAAATATTTTCTGATGCTAAACAAATTTTACTATTTATTCTAGAAGGGCGTGTTACTTTTTAATGTAATAAGCTCTATTTTCTAAGAAAGGTACATTTTCGTTTAATAAAAATTTCTTAAATGCCTTTCAATTGCATATAATAAAATTATCTTCAGCTCTTGGCTCTTACAGTCCTTCCAGTCGAATTTATTTTTAGCATTGGGTTCCAGAGCTTTGGCAAAAATATGTATAGCTTGCGACTCCAATCACTCCCAAAATGTCGATTTGCTTTAACTAAACTTTCACCTCAGCAGCAAAAGCATTTTGTGGCTATTTTATTGGTCAATTAAGATAGCCCACACTGATACTCTGCTGTAATGGCCCAGCATTGAGGAAATGTTGTTGTATGTGGGTTTGTGTTTTTGGTGGATATTCTGCTTTCCAATAAAAATGTAAGAATTCATCGCTGCGCAGTTGACAGAGCACTATGTATGTACCGGCAAAATGTTATTTAATGTTTTCATTGTACAAAATTATGACGCCGACCAAAAGTCTAAAAGGGAAGTATCCTATTAATATTATAAATATGAAGGTTTGTTTATTTATGAGTAAAGGTTGCCACCTATTAAAAAGTTAAATTAATTTAATAATTTCAATCAAATGCCGCAATATAGGAGTCAAACGAAAAAAGGGTTAAGAGAGCTCAATTTCGAAAATATTTTGCATGAGGTTTGCCACCAGTTTGAAAATAAAATTTTGCACACAGCTAATTTATATTCTTGATTGCAAAATAGGCTACTTCTTCAACCGCTTTCCCGATCAGAATCAAATTTTGCACATTTATTGCAGACTTTCCAAGGATGGTCATAACTGGAACTTTAGAAATGATAGGTATTAACTTTTTGCGAAATTATTTATTTTATATTAATACCGATTCTGGCAGTTTTTTAAACAGTTAAGAATGATGATGTTTTCTTCCCAGTTTTATTTTTATAATTGGTCATAAAAAGTTTCTTATAAAGTTATTAAATTTTTTTTAAATATTACCGACACCTCAATGGATAATATTTCAAAAATCTAATAACTTTTATAAACAAATTTTTATGACCAATAAAAGAATAAAACTGGGAAGAAAGCATCATCGTTCTTTGTTGTTTGAAAAATGAACAGAATCGGTATTACCAATCGCGAGAAAACGAATAAAATCTAAACAATTTCGTAAAAAATTAATAGCTATAACTTCTAAAATAATTCGAATTTCGAAAAATTTTATCAATACGAGGTTACTGAGTTTGAGTTGGAAATCTAAAAAACCGGACATCGCTGCTGCCAAAAGTTTTCAAGTTCACGCGGCATATCCCTGGAACTATTTTAAGCGAAACTTAGATGGATTGATATCTCTCCCATTACCATAACAAAGCCTAACGTGCAGACGGGATTCTATAATTTCATAATTTTAAACGGAAGTTAAGATGTTTACTTAACTGGTTTAAAAATAGACATTTATAGCAAAATGTTCACAGAAATATAATACAACATCTTCAAATTATTTGAATATTTGTGTAAAAACTTCATCGTCAACTATATTCTCTTCATATTTCTTACAAGTACCTTTTCATCTTAAACTTCATGTTTATCTTCTCTATACTTTCAGACTCAATCGTTGTCTGTATTCATTCACTCATTCACTACGTCCCTCTGCTTTTGTCTTTCCCAGACCCCATTGGCGTTGAACGCCGTCACACGCTGTATGTTCACGCACTCGTCATATACCTTGGTGGTCTTAAATATTAAACCAAAACATCTAAGAAGTCGATTAAATTAACCCTTTTACATTTGAATCGGTGAGTTCGAAAACCGTAAACCGTTTTTTGCAACGGATTTAAAGTTTTTTGAATGAATAAGTACGCTTCATTTTCAATGCCTAAAACATTCTTACTCGATATTTGCATCTGCATATGTCACTTTTCCGATACGACTGCAATTGCATCGCCTGTCAAATTTGCAGCATTCAATTCACTCTTAAACAAACTTCTTTTGAAATCGAAACAAACAAAAAGCACAGTTGATTATATCTGTGTGCGAAAACAGAAGCATTCCCTCATACATGCATTTGATTCGTATAGAAAAAAATTGCACTCTTCTTTCGAGAGTGTGTTTGCATTTGCCTGTCTACATATCCATTGTTCTCTGCAATAACGACGCAACTCAATGATCAAAAAGAAACCCCTACTACTGAACAGCGGCATCTGTCCATAATTATTATCAAATTCATGTCCTGTCCATACTAAATCTTTATGACTGCTTTAAAAATATTTAGTAAGGATAGGAAAAGGATTATACAAGACTTAGAGACATGTGCCCCTGCTCAGTAGTAAATGCGTTTTTTTTAGTTTTGTGTTGTCTTGTTGTTGCAGAGGACCACCGTAAAAGCAAAATTTAGATAAGATAACTTTTCATACTATTTCTGTAACTCCTCCCTTATGCCGGCGTATCTGTAAAAAATTTGTTGTAAAAAAATTTGGCTACCCCTAAAATAAGTGCAAACTTTTTCGTTATCGAAAACTATTTTAAAAGCAGGAATTATTTGAAATTATTCAGACCAAACTTGTTTTCTTTTTACGTGGAGTCAATCGAAAATGCGTTAGTACACAGTAGAAACGCCGAAACTCGAAAACTTCTTATATTAAGGGTTGTAGATTATGGATTTGTATGCCGTTTTTCCAGATCATGTCACTTTCCCAGGATACATATTTCCATTTTTATAAAAAAAAATTAAAATTTTAACAAGGCAAAAGTTAAAACAATAATAACAAATATATTGTAATTTTTTTCATTTGTATTAAAACCTTTTTTTGCAAAAAAAAATCAATCTATGAATCATGAAAATCAATGGATAAATAAATAAACCAATTCGGAGGGGTCAAACGAAGTGTTACATACATGGCTTATGAGTATCATTTTCCATCTTAGAGTTCAATTTTTTTATTCGCGATGCAAATTTAAACTGAAAATAACTTGGAAAAATTACCTGATCTAGAAAAGCGGTATGCAGATCGGTAATCTACAACTGAAAATTATGTTTACATCTCTCGGCGTTTTTTTAAGGCCTTTTGACGTCCCTACAGTGTTATTTAAAATAATGTTGAGAAGTTTCTGCAGTCTAAATTTGTCCTTAGCATCTTGTTTGCCTACAAATTAGACTATGACAGCTTCAGGTGAATGTAACAATGCTGTTAACCCATTTCCGAATTACATCCACAATGCTGCTACTTGCCGGTTGCCCACAGGAAAATTGAGACATAACCAGAAAAAAACCATGCTGGTTTACTGCCAATGGAATTTAGTAGAACCAAATGGAGTGTTGTAAAATTTTATGATCACAAATATTTTGGACAAACGTGCGCCATTGCAACCATAATGCTGAAATGAAAATATGAAAAATAAAATATTTATAACAAACATGAGCATACTTATGCATGTATGTGCATGCAAGTTAAAGTGAAAATATGTGTCAACTTGTATTCAAAAGGGCATACGCTGTCGTTTGTGCAAAAACTACATAAATACTTGAGTGTGGCCAAAGCCGCAGGCTGCACACTTTGTCAAATGTTTTTTTTGCGGTTTATTTTATTTTAACAAATTTATAGTTTTTTTTTGGAATTATCAAGGGGTTTGTAGGCATATTTTAGTTGAGTCTCACCTGCGTATGATGAAATAAGTAATTTTTCTTTTGCATAGGTTCAAAAGTCTCATCGGAAAATCGCAGCAAAATTTAAAAATTTAATAAATAACAATACAATTTTAGTTATGAGTTAAAGTCAATTTCTGGCCGGATCCTTCGATAAGCTATTTACCGTATGAAAATTATATATTGCCCATTTAATAACGATTTTTGAGGGTATTTATATCAGAATAACGACAGAATTTCTTTGATTGAAATCGCCTAGCAAAAAAAGATGTATGTAAGTTTGTAGATTAGGGCGTGTTAATTTTGTTTGACTATGTGCGTATAACATAGGAGGATTCTACCTGTAATTCTAAGCAAATTTTCCGAAGAAGGCATGGGTCTAAAAAATGTTTACTGTTCCGCTTTTTTGTGGAAGCTTTAAGAAAGAAATGAATTCCACGTACCAAAAAAAAACCTATAGCATGTTTTTATAAAAAATGTAAGCACTTTTCTAGAACACTACCGCAAAATGCTAAGAAATCAATTTTCACAATTTTCCAAAATCCAAATTGATTTTAGACCCATGGTTTCTTCGCCGAATTAATTTAGAATTACACGTAGAATCTCTCTGTGCTATACACGCATGGGCGAAAAAATATCCCATACAAATAGACGCGCCCTAATGTACATATATGCGTACATACATATGTATGTACACGTAGAATCTCTCTGTGCTATACACGCATGGGCGAAAAAATATCCCATACAAATAGACGTGCCCTAATGTACATATGTATATGCGTACATACATATGTATGTACATGAATCTGAATATGCGATCGCTAAAACTTTATTTCCAAGAGTTCTTAGATTGCCGGTATACCATTGTATCCCACAAGATATTTTAGAAAGCATATCGAGTTAGCCTATATCGGTCCAGGGGAATTTACAAAAAAGCTTGTTTGTCCACAACGAAAGCGAGGTTTGATGTAGTTAGGTAATCTGGGAGTGTTACGTACAGGGAAGATGTGAGTGCACGAATATTTTTTTCTTTTGAGTGCTAGACGTGTTTGCGGGGAGCCGGGTTTGTTGTGAAATAAAACAATTATTTTTGTGGCTACGTTTTTTCCCTTTAATATATTTGTTTTGTTTGGTTGGGTTTGGTGCTTTTTATATAATTTATTTTCCAGCTTAAACAAATAGGGTTGAAACAGAGAGAAGACAGAGTTGGAAGACCCCCTATACTGCTCTAGTTCCCATTTTATATCTTTTCATCTCTTAGACGAAATAAAGTCTCATTCTAAATCAGCTACCGTGATTGGATAATAACTACGTACTTTGAAACGACTCTTATAAAAATTACAGCATGGCCCTTGCTTGTTTGTGGCAGCCT
>NW_016168975.1:0-18257 GCF_001687245.7 Rhagoletis zephyria
CCATTGAAAGACGCAACACTCCACTCCATTGATAAGATAGACGCTTAAAAAGCCGCCTCACATTGGCGACTTACTATTTTGCGTTATATAGTAATTGAAAATTAATTTTATTTTAGTTACAGAAATTTAAAAAATAAGCCAAATGCTGCGAGTGACAAAACAACAATGTATGTATGTATATAAATATAAGTACATACATCCGCTAATATATAGTATGTTTACATGCATACATATGTACTTAATATGGAGAGGCAATATCTCACATTGTCCCTCAAATACAAAATGCCCTAACTAACTAAAAATCTAAAATTCACTTTTTGATTCATTACACCGGAACACAAAGAAAAACAAAGTGCGCTTTCAACCAGGCCAACTGAATCCGAATCCGAGATCGTTTGACCCCCGCACCCTAAAAAATTTCGAGAATCGCCATTTTTTAAATTTTTTTATATGTACATATGTAAGTATATTTCCATAAAGTTAGAAAAAGTCTGTCAGATTTTGTGCATATTGTTTAACAGAAGGGTATACGAGTATAGCATTGGGAATAATTTGCTTCATACGAAAATTAATAAGCTGAGGATATGGGAAATGGATTTCCATCCGCCACAAATGCCGGAAAAGAGGATGTTCTTTTATGCGCATAGCCATTCTTCGGTTCGTGATGGCTTGTGCTACTCTGAATAAAAAACTTTGCAAATTAAATAAAAGCTTGTAAACACGATACATAAATACGAGTACAGACAGGTATTGTATGTACATACATACATATGTATTGCAGAATAGTCTAGTAGCAATCGTAGTTTGTGTGTTGTTGATTGTTTCTGCGGTGACTGCTGTTGTTGACGATGACAACAACAACATAGATAAGGATGAGTGTTTTCGATTTGATTGTGCACGCGCACGCCCAGCGACTGGAGCGCTCACACTGCACTGCCTAGCTCAGCGCAAGGCGGCGCGGCGGCGCGACAGTGGATGGATGCAGCAAACGCCACACTGGCTATGGGGCGATAGCGATCTTGTGCGTCAGCAAGAACTTTAGACAGTGAACTTGTTGCCCCTCGGCGATTGCCGTCTAACATCCAGTACACGGATGGCCGAAGTCTGTTGCTTGCTGATTGCTGAGTGGTTCGCCACCCGACGATCATCTGCTGCCGGGGCGCGCGTGTCGTTGGCACGGTCTTCTCAAAATTTGCTATCTCGTGTTTTTGTTTTTTAATTGAATTTTTCATCACATAAGTATACATACATATGTATGTACTACATATTAGTTATTAGCAATTAGCTACGTAATAGCTAGCATTGTTTTTAATGTCTTATAGGTACTTAATTATGCAGATTAAAATAAATATCCTTTAAAGTTCACGGTCCTCGATCTAATCACCACAAATTTCATTTATATTCGGACGGATCGAAAATTAATGAGCATGAGTGGGGGCTGCTGTAATGAGAAATATTATTGCCTATTTTTACAAATTTTTTAAATGTCATTTAGAGGTCGCGACCTGTCGACTTAGGTCAGAAAATACGATTTTGTAGATTTATGCGTTTTTGAATGACTATTTTTGATTCGATTTCCAATAACGAATATGATCTGAGAAGAGGATATATAGGCCTTTAAAATGGTATAAAATAATCGATTTTGGGACTTGGCTTGTTGGGATTTTTATCGGGTAAAAAAACCCATTCTCCTCTTAATTTTTTAAATTTTGACCATTGATAATTTCTACAATTTCAAAATATTGTGTACTCTCTAAAATTTGATCTATTTTCTAATAAACTGATACCAAACAAACAAACAAAACCTACACCCTCTAAAATATAGCTAGCTGTGAGTTTTTTGAAATTACCACTACGTTGGTGTAGCCCGTAGAGCCTATACTTAATTGCAATTACTTTAGAGTCGACTTAATTTGACTAAAACTACGGGCAAATATATTTATTGTACATCTGCGTTTGAATAGACGGAATTGGAAAGCCATCTGAATTTTTCCTTAGCGATAAATATCGCGTCCACGGGACCCGCGGGACAAATCTGAAAAACGTCGGGATGGGCGGGTTCAGGACCTAACAATTTAATGCCGGGATGGGCGGGATCGGGATTGAATATTAAGTCCCACGCCCATTTCTACTGCAGACTTTTTAGACGCTTAATTGCATCGCCTGCGAATTCGCCAATGAAATTTGTATAAGTGGTTCGCGTAACGGTACCTTGCTCCTCTATTGTTGTGTTCATTGTTGCTAACGCTTAATTTATGTCAATTTTTCGCTTGATCGCAATTTTTTCAAATTTCTTTTTTTTCACTTTCGCGGGGCGTCTATTGTTTGCTTATTTTATATATCGTTGTGCTTATTCCCTTTTTTTGTTCGCTATTTATTTTTATTTTTTTGTTTTTTTTTTTGTTTGCTTTTGTGCTTTACTATCAAATGTGTTTGGGGCGCGTGCATGACAACACGCGTTCAGCGACCGCAAAGAAGCTTATCAGCTACTGTACGAAAAGCAGAGTGGCTTGTTGGAGGTGGGCGTCGGGCGAGTTGAGGTGAAGGCGAATGCACAATGTAAAAATGTAAATGGAAACAGTTGGTCGCTTTGTTGGCAGTTGGCGGTGAGGTGAGTGTAGTGCGTCCAACAATTGGTGCTTGGCTACGCTCATTACTGTCGATGAAGCTATTAATGTTGCATTCGTGCAAATTAATTTCCGCACCGTCGGCCCATTTGCGGTTATGTAAAGTATGACAAACGAACGATCGGACCTTATGTAAGCGTGGCGTTGTCATTCCGCTGCCACCAGCAGTACGAAGTCAGCGGCAGCGGCAGCGGCCTTCTTTCTGAACGCTGATTGCCCCGAGGTTCAACAGCTATTTATGCGCGACTAATCGCTTGCTCCGTCGCTTGTAAGCACTTTTGGCATTTTACTACCCAGTGGCAGTCTTAGTCACCCGTTGTCTGGTTTTTTTTTTTATGGACGCGATAGCGATACTTTAACACTTTCAATTGCTCCATTTATTGAACGTTGGCGGCAGTAAGTCATTCCTGCTGCACCACTGACGTCTCGGGCTGACAAGTGACGAATTACGCAACCTTCACTGACCTTTCGCCCTTTGAGCTTTCTAGAAATTGCAATGCCCACTGCTGCACTAGTTTTGAATTGCAGTCGCCACGCAGAAAGCTGGACGTAGCGTCCGTCGGAGAATCTGCTGTGGGGTCAACAGTACTAAGGCAAACGTGTAACTGCGTGCGTGCCGGCCAACACATCAATTAGCATCCACTTAAATGGTGGTCTGAAGAGGCCGCAGCCGATCGAATTTCACAAAACATTCCCAACTTTGCCAGCACCAAAATGGGGAGGTTCTAAATTTTGTGCGACAAAATTCACCTGGCCGTTGAGATAGACACATAAGATTGGCCAGTTTTTGTTTACATTATTACACTCCTATGTCGAAATATTAGGGTAGTCGATTATTCCACTATCAAAAAGAAGGCATCATAATTTTTGAAAATGTTTTTTTTATGATATCAGCTATGTAAATGATAACTGCATATCATTTTTTTTTTTTGAAGTCTTAGGTTGATCACCCTAATGCATACTAAAAATACATACAATACATATGTACATACATACATAAAGGCATTGTTTCTTTAAAGTGAGCTATTTAGAACTCTTTACTGCATATATACATATGCATATGTATGTAAATATGTCCATAGTATTTGTGTGGAGCTCACGAGAATCAATTTCGTTTCAAGGCATTTAAATAAATATTTAGTTGAATTTTAATGACCTACAAAATGCACATATGTACATACATATGAACATATGCGGCTACGCATAAACATACATATGTACGTATAATAATACCAACAAACGTCAGCGCGGCGAATGACGAAAACAAGGCAAGNCGCGTGACATCGGTGACTCTGACTGTCGCACATGAATCATCACAAAATAGCAAAATCTGGCGATCATTTATAAATACGCTTCTATTTCTGCAGCTACATACATACATACGAATGTATATTTGGCAAATTTATGTCGGCACGTTTGTGTTGGTCGTCTTGGCCGTTGGCTGTCAGTCGACATTTCTTCGAGTACATAATTATATATGCATGTATGTATGTGCACCGATTCTAATGAATTTCATGTATGTACATGGGTATGTACAAATTTATGTGCATACATATTTTATTCTGATACAGCGGGTCAAAGCTCAGTTTCATAAATTAGTCTGATTCATAATCGCTTCCATTGCACAATATATATACATATAAGTAGTACTAAATATAATTAATTTAACATATTTACACACATACATAAATATTGTACAATTACGCGAAGCGTGTTTCTGATTACGAAATCAAAGGCTGGAGTACTTTTAAAGTATACTTAGACAGATGACAGCGTTGATCCGGATCCACTTGTTAATACGGAATTATCTTGGTAATCAACTGTAGTTGATCCCGATTAGGTCCTAGAGTTAATTCCCAAAACTAATTTGGATCAAGAGAATTCTCGATGACAGCACTGACCTAAACTCTGAGAGTCTAGAATACAGAAAATATGCAAAACTAGCATGGACATATATGCACCTTGTCGTCGGTAACGCAGTCACCATACTACTTCTGATAGGAATCCAATTTAAATTGAATAAGAACTTATTTGAATTAGTATGTTGAATGCATTACCGACGCTAGTTTTGCATATTTTCTGTATTCCACGCTCTCTGCGCAAACAAAGCAACTTATAACGCCATAACGCGGTAGCCGAGTGGTGAGCGCTGGGTATTACAATTCCGTAGGATCCAGGTTCGAACTTGGGTTCGAGCGTTTTGCAAAATTTATAATTTTTTTGTTTAGGTTTATTTTATTTGTTTTTATTTCATTTGAGTTAAGTATCTTATTGAACTTTATTTTATTTTATTTTATTTTATTTTATTTATTTTATTTTATTTCATTTTATTTTATTTTATTTTATTGTAAGTATTTAAAATTTTTAGAGTTTAATTTTATTAAAAAAGTCCCCAACAACTATAATTATGTTGAAAAAAATAATAATAAATGAAAATTATACTGGCTGCGGGACTTGAACCCACGACCTCTCGGCTCGTTAATCAGCATTACTGTCATCGGTCAGGGTACAATTTTGATCAGTTCATCTGCGCCGTTAATCCGAAGGAAAGTTGCCGTCTGTTTATGCTTTTAAAAACCAGAAAGTATACAAATTTTTGGCGCATATAATATTTATTATGTATGTATTGCAAAGCAAAAAACATACAATTTTGTATTAACAATTATACAAATAATAATAATTGATTGGCGCTTACACAATGTGTTACACAGTTTCACATTACCTTTTTTGTATTTACCTTTGTCATTTTTTTTTTTTAATTTTTAGTGCCATAGAATCCAGGTCCTGCTCATGACTGTCCGTTAAGTGAAATTTGACCATTCTGTGGTCAAAAGTATTTTGTTTACAGCAAAATGATTTAGATGAAATTGAAAATTTTGTATACTAACTAATTTCCGCTGGTTTCCTTAAATATTCAAGTTTTCTAAAGTATAAGTATGCATAAACATAAGTACAACAATCTCGGTTTTTTTTTTATTTTTTAAGTTCAAGGCTTCCATATTCGATTACATATTTTTCCGAATTTTAACAAGCGAAAATTTTGCAAATAATTTTTTCTAGAAAATAAGTATGCGAGTAGCGAGAGTAACGCAAACTTGCTGTTGTATTAAAATTTTCGCAAACAAAGTAAACGTTAGTACTCTTGTTCGGATCTAAGAAATATATTTGGCGTCCGTAACCTTTGAAAAGCAGCAAAAAAATTTCAACTTAACTTTAGACTATTTGTCACAACTTATTACATAATTTTTAGTATAAGAATTAAAAAAAAAAATATTGCCAATGTTCTCAATTCTGCATTAATTTCTTTCGAAATTAGGAAAGCTTTTTGGAATGTATGTTTACTACAAAATTTCTGTAATATTAGGAAAAGTAGTTAGCAGCAAATCCTTAATAATTTGCTATGTAATAGATGTAATTTTTAGCAAAAACAAAAAAACCCACTTCAACTCTCATATAAAAAATATATATATATATATATCTCATGATCCACTGATCGGATCTTAACCAGATTAGTATGGGACCACCTCGTTCCGTAGTATGAGATACTACCTTTCCGATGCAAAAAGAATTATCGAAATCGGTTGACGTGGTCCAAAGTTATGCGGTAACATACATAAAAAAAAAAAAAAAAAAAAAAAAATATTCCGACGAACTTATAACCTCCTCCTTTTTTGGAAGTCGGTTAAAAATTTAGTATAAAAAGACGATATATAGCTATCCATTGGCATTATCAAATATGGCCTAGGTGGATTTTTGTTTTTTTTTTTTTGGTTGTCTGTTTTCAGGATATACCCATGCGTATATATGGGTGCTTTAACTTTTACTTAAATACATGCATATATTTACGTATAACCACATTTTAGGAAAGCTAAATTTGGCGGACAACGGTCGCGAACCAATAACCATCCGCAAACTTCATTAGTGTGGAATGTGCACAGCCCCCTCAACTCAGTGCACCCGCTTGATATCATCTCTGTGCATAAGCCACATGAAGTATCGACTGACTGGTCAACCCTCGGTATGCATTGAATTAAAGCTCACATATATTCGCTAGGACGTTGTTTAGTCCAAATGCGTGGGGGCGTGAAGGTCGTCCAATGACACAGAAAGAAGATTGATAATAAGCTGGAGTCTTCATTTAGATAGATAGATAGATTTGTTTGGCGATATCTTATGGCCTCTTGCCGACAGCCATCCTTCACTTTCACAGCGACGCGTGTAAAGTCAAGAAGCGAATTCAAAATCATTTTTATTTGTTGTTGTTTTCTTCTAAGTTTGAAGATATTTTATATTCTCATGACTTTTCCGCTCTTCCATTCCCTATAATTTCAATGCTTTAATTTCTTTCTCCTCCTTTGGAAGTAAGTGGCAGAAAACAAAAGACTTAAGGCGCGAACCCGACTTATGAATTTTTTTATTATTACAGCGTCATTTTCAGACCTTCGCTTTGGCGCAAACTCCTTCGAAAGAATTTTTGATAGAAAATTGTTTCATGCTCACAACAAAAGCGGCTAATTTCAACTCATCAGTCACGCAGTTATCTGCAATATCGCCGTGGTCTGAATTCTATATAAACTTGATAGCGGATTGATCTGTGGCGATCGATAGTTGAGTCAGGCATATTGTGAAAGGTGAAATTGCATTTGTATATCTGTACCCCTGCAGCGTGCTTCGTGTATTGCCTCAATCTCTGTTCAGGAAACACTAATATCATCCAGAAGGATGACGAAGGATTTCTCGAGAAGACTGGCGCAACTTCGGGAAGGAGAGAGGCAAGTTGTTCCATCTCAGCCCAAACCGGCAACATTTTAGTCCAAATAGGAAGGAGGAGAAGATTTAAAAGCTTTAGGAACAGCTAAGTTGAACTTCGTCATCAGCGATGACCCACAAAAGCGCGCCGAGAGTGTAGCCTTGGGAAATTCCGCCGGGGGCTATTTAAATAACGGAGCATTTTGATCGTTTTTGGTGCGTGTATGGTATGCGACCAAATGAAGGACAACATTCGTAGAAATAATTGCATGCAATCGTGCACCAAAACATTCGATCTACCTGCATAAGTAAGCAAATATCAGCTGGTTGCGCATGTGCTGTAGCACGTGCTATACGCAAAGAAATCTGTTCACTTTTTCGACCGTTTTTTTTTGTCACATTTGGCCATTAGCTGACTCGGTTATTGGCATATTCGGTCCCATATGTCATCTTGTCTGGCATGCGCTAATCAAGCGGAAATTGTGAACGGTAGCAATCGGATAAAATTCGCTTGACTACGTGCATATCGATGGGGTTTATTTATAATGCAAGTAGGTATACTTAAACATAAGGATGTATGTATGTATGTATGTATGTAGACATGTGTGGAGGTTTTTCAGATTTATCCGAAGCAAATCTGATATGGCTTGTGCAAAGACAAGAGCCAATACCAGCTCCCAGCGTGGCATACGCTATAAGGTCGTAAGTCAACTTGCTAGTAATGTCGAAATGAAGGCGCTTATTTATTTGTTTTTTCTTCATTTTTTTTTGGTATAGGATTACCAACCAACCAGCAAGAACTTTGTGCCTAAAAACAAGTTGGCTTTTTACATTTTCTGCCTGGTTAAATATGTATATTTGTAGAAGCACACCCAAGAGGTAAACATAATTAAATGTACATACTAAATATGTACATACGTATGTATGTATGTATGTATGTATGGGTGTATTTACATAAATATGTACCAAGCCTTTCCTTTTCCTTTTGCACTCATTGGTATGCCTTGAATAGAAAAGCGCTTCATATGTATCGGATTCTAGTAACCAGAGCACAGCAAGGACAAGTGGGCATCGACCACAATGAAATATGATCCATTGGCGCTGGTGTGGCGACCTCAATCACTGAACGAAAACCGTTTTCTAGCATCACTCAATCGCAACTGTCATTTGTACCAAGTTGTTTGCATATCCTTGCCAATGGCATGCAATTTTGCGTACTTTCTTCGTGTAGAAAACAAATCCTGAACGACGGTAAAATACTTCACGTATATATTAAAATGTCTGTGTATGCACATGTACATGTGTATGTATGTTTGTACGAATGCAGGTGGGAGGTGCAGCTGCCTTCTTAGTAACTCTTTCGACATTTGGGGTAATAACCAGCCCGTTTGTCGCCGTCAAAAACCTTGTTACGGATTTCTATTTTGTAGAGTATAGTTTTATAGCCGTCTTCTAGCTTTTACGCTGTTTTGTGTGACTCCAGGGCTATTAATGCTGCCCAGCTATCCGACAAGTTGTTCATAGTGGCACCCACGGTTATAGATTTCAATTGGGAAAATTTCAGCCTGGGATGAATTTCAGCCCGGAGTTCTCAAGGAGGCCCCGTGCTCAGATACCAGAGTATATTTCATAAGATGTTGATAAGTCGTAAATCACAAAACAAGTGAAATATTATTTAATTCCCTGAAATTTATAAGTTCAATTCAACTCTTTGAAATCATCCACCTTTGTTAAGCCTTCCTTTCTAGGGGCACAAAATTGTGAAAAAGGATATGAATTTTTGAAAAAAAAACGAAATTTTGTAGTAAAATTTATATTATTCTCTCCTATTTGTGAAGTTTGGTTTATTTAAGTATCAACACGTTACCATTCTATTTTATATAGGTAAAAATCTTGTTGAAAATTAGTTTTAAGATCCACAGTGGTATTATTAAAGCCCATATTTGAAGCCAGTTATTCTAAAAGAACGTATTTTGTTCCTTGAATGACGATTTTGTTGTTCGCACGGTATGAATAACAATATTTTACCGCTGGAATTTTCAAAAATCTTCGATCGAAATGAGCGAAAATTTGCCAGCTTCATGCGCAAAGCATTTTTCTACTTCTGGATATTCATTTTTCCTAAAGTGAAAAGATTTTATTTGTTTCCCAAAGCTATGGGCTTTTTACTTTAAATCAGAAATTTATCCATGGAAGCCGAACGACTTTCCAATATTTATGGCGGGCATCTGGATCAACTATATTGATGTTTCTTTCATCACTGAAAATAGCGTTTTTCAATTCTTCCTACAAAATTTATAATTTTTGAAAAATGCTAAAAACGCATTTCGTGCCATAGAAGGGGCTGTGGTTTAGCGATTTATTTCTTCATCCTAGGCGTTTATTATTTATTGTGAACTTTTACTTGTGACAGCGAGATTCAAATACATTTCAATGTTTACGGTAAATCTGCTGTTCCTAGTAGCTAACTTTTAGATATGTCATTTGCACCACTCTTTTGGGTTTGTACAGTGCCACCAAGCTTATTATGACTATGGAAAAGTCGACGGGAGTTTTAAAGGAACTTCTTATTATATTCTGCTGTCCGATTACTTCAGTAGTTATTTAATTACCTTTCATGCGACAAAAATCCATTCCTGTTATATTTCCATGATCTTCTTCGGATAGTTCAATGCCACGGGATATTATGGGCCATAATATGACTAGGGAAAATAATAAAATGGTTTTTATTAGGAAAATAGCTTCTATATGTTTAGGTATATAGTCATTGGTGTAGTTTTCTGTTGAAAATGTTTCGACACTGGAGCAGGCGGAAGTTGAATAGTTCATTTTGCACTTATAATTATTTACTATTGAATATTAACAATTGTTTGTGATAACGGTAATTAAAACTATAACGGAACATCGCATACAGCAAAAAGTTTTACGCTTCTTTCATAGAGCAAAAATGAGGAAAAACAGATTGCACAAATAATTCTTTTACTGGGCTACATTTGAATTTGATCTCAATAACAGCGCCTTATATTTTGATGGGGCTGTGGTCGATCACACTTGACTGTAAACACAACCATGTGAGCACTTCAAAGGAGTGTTTGGCGATGTTCAGCTGCAATCCGAATGAATTTTTACAACGTTTCGTAACCGTTGAAGAAACATGAATCCATCACAGCACAAGAGACCAAGAAACAATCAATAAGTGCACCAAAGTAGCCGAAAGGGGGTATATAGGCCAATAAAGTCATGGCCACAGTTTATTGATATGTACGCGGCGTAATGTACATCGATTACCTTTAAAAGGGCAAAACGATCACTCGCGAATACTACTCGGAGATTTTGGTGAGATTCAATATTGTGATTTGAAACAAAAGTGACCACAATTAGCCAAGAAAAAATGATCTTCCTTGAAGACAGTGCACGGGTGCACACGTGTGTAGTCACCATAGAAAACATCCATCAATTAGGCTACCAACTCCTACCCCATCCACCATATTCACCAGATTTATCCCTCAGCAACTATTTTCTGTTGCCAAAGCCAAAGCAATGTGTTGGCGGAAAGAGATTTGGGTCGTATGAAGACGTCATCACTGAAGCAAACGCTTTTTTTGAGCAACTTGAAAAACCTATTATTTGGAAGGAATTAAAAAAAAAATAGTACAAATATATTTTATTCAAAATGTCACTAAATTTTAAAATTTCCCTCGTACAATAGAGCAAATAATATGAAAATCTAAAAGACTACGGACAATATCAGTGAAAACATTGCCTTGAATTGGTTTCTTTCTAAGCTGGGACGTGAACTGGTAGAAAAATTTGGTCGGGAATTAAAAAAAAAATATGCACATATGTAAATTTGTATTAAATTTATTCAGTAATAATCCAAAAAATATATATGAGCAGTTCTTTTTTAAGTCGGACGGATTTCGTAAAAAAAAATGATGTCTTGCCTCTGATTCGCTTCAAATTTTTTTTTTATGGATTCTATACATGAAATAAGCCAACACATTAACATCAAACAAATTGATAAATTTGGGAAACAAAATTACTGTTTTTCTTTGCTTACATTTTGGCACAAGTAAATTGCTTGGAAATGTAAATACACCCCGATGCGATGGGTGTTTTTGTACTAAAAGCAACTTTTCAAAGCGTTCCGATAGCAATATTATTTTGTAACAAATTTAAAATTTCTTTGATATTTTTTAATTAAAGTAAATTCATATATTTGTGTTTATTCGTAAAATTTATGCATTAAACGAAACTTTATTCTAATAAATTCTAAAGTTTATTTCATTAGTGCTGAAGCGCAACCGTGCGTGCTACCTAAAATTTCACCTCTGGCAACTTTATCCCGAAAAAGGACTTCACCGCTGTCTTTTTTTTTTACTGCCTACACTGAGCTCATTATATACTCGTCTCGTCATAACGATATGCGTACATGACGAGGACGAGACGACAAAAGTACTCAGGACCACTTGCAAATTTCTGTTCAACAATTTCCTTTAACTGTTTCGCTCGAACGGATGGGCTTTTTTATGCTGGAATTTAGAAAGTACAACAAAGGCCAAATAAGTATTAACGTGCATAAATATATGTCAATATATCCGTTCAATCAATTTATCATAAACAAAAAGCTCTTCTTCAAAATGTATGTCTGTTTCGAAATTGGCAAATACATGCATGCGTGTGTGTGTTAACGTGTGGCTGATAAAAAAAAGCGCACATTACAAATATTTGAACTCACATTAGGGTGGCCAAGCTAACTTTTAGTCGCTAAAATGAACTTACACAGTGCATGTACTTGCAGTTTTCTGCAATGGCATCTCTCTGTTGTGTACGTTTTGGAAAATTATACATTGTCAACATTTTGTAGTTGCAAAGCAATTGACGTTATGGAAGTCAGCCTCTTTTGGGAGAATAATATACTACTCCGACAAGGTCATATATGATGCCTAAGAAATATGTATGTACTGTGTATAGATATGTATTGGCTTTACCCGCAAATTTAATAAAAAATTTAATAATAATAATAATAGATTCTCGACCGACCTCACCCATATATGGATTGAGTGCTATGGCACTCTACTCTTCATCTGCACCCTACTAAGAGTACCAGCTGATAATAATGATTATCTGGAAATTTGAAGGAACCTTGTTCGTAAAAATACTTTAATTCACGATGGTCACTACAGGCATAGGAGCATAATGAGACACCTCTATTTTTGACAAACTAGTTTCTTGAAATTTCGTAGAAAAAACGTTTTATTTCTAATTCTTTCCAGTCCAACTTTTTACAGCCCACCATTTATGTCAGCATATTCATTTCAATCGCACCCTAATCCACATATGTACGTGCATATTTGTATATAAACCTACGAACATATGTATAAGTATGTATGTACATATACATAATAGCTGCATGTGTATGTACATGTAGATGCATTAAAGAATATTCGGCGTTCAAACATTGCAAGGCGATGATGTTTTAATAAGTTTTCGTCCGATAAATGCAAATCATGTCGTCGTCGCTGCCTTTTCACACCTCAGGTATTTTTCGTGTCAACTGTTATAGCCCGAACACAATGAAAACGTCGAGCAACGGACCACAGCTGTCAAATTATTTTTTCACGTCTTCTTATGCAGATAATTATTTTGGCGACGACAGGGCTGCGCGACGACTGTGGTTGCGGCCAGATTAGATTTAATACTATTTTTCCAGCGACAGATAAGGTTCTTCTCTTCTTTTATGTCAAACTCATACAAATTCATCATGAATCGCTGCGGCGTTCAAAAAAATCATGTCGCCATCGACAAACAGTTTAGATAATGAAGATAACAAATTCGAAGCTGTGGCCCGTAGCTCGTCATTTTCAATGTGTTCAGCACTTAAGTGTCCCTTCTTATTTCAAACGGGTTCTCAGTTCGTGGCCAGACTATGTAATGTAGTATGTACATAAGAGTGTTGTTGGTGCATCAGTTTATTGGATGTGGCCAAGCATCGACAGACCTGTCAAGACATGCAATTTGTTTTAACACATCGTTATAAGCATAACCTGAGTACGCTATCACCCGGCCAGCAATCCAATCAATTAGTCAAAAAAGTACAAAATGCATCCGTCAGCATCTCATAACTAGTAAATTGGTGACCGGTAAGCGTGGTTTGCAATTATCACCTCATGATCTTCAGCGCTTGTGTCCCAATTGTATTTACAGGTTTTTATATTTTTTTTTTTTTTTTACTATGTATGTTCATATGTAAGTACTTATTTATGTGTGTGTATGCAAACTACTTCAATGTACAATTTGGTTTCAAAAGTCGAACACCGATGCACTCTGATGCGGCTTCCTTTTACCATCGCCGTAATTACAGTCTGCCATAATTGTGCGCCATTTAACACCTTGTTGACGCAGCATCTAATTATATGGTGTGAGATCGGTGTGTAAGCATAACATATATACATATGTACGTATATACATACATACATGCTCTGAGGACTACGCGAAATATTGCAATGACAATTTCACTTCACAGCAGTCACACTGCGCCCGCAATTAGTTTTGTAAACTCTTTGGACACGTGCGTGTAAAATTTACATTTACCTACATATGGGTATTTCCAATCTGGCGTTACGTGACGCTCGTATGATAAAATGTTAAAAAATAAAAGAATTGAAAAAGTCAAAATTTTGAAAAGGTTTTTCTAGATTTGCATAGCAATTAAATGGGCCCTTATACAGTAAAAAAAAAATTACAACTGTTGGTAGTAGCGATTTAAAGATATATACAAAAAACAGTAGTGGAGTTTGGCTTCTATTACAAAATTGCAAAACTCTGCGAATTGGACACGACTATTTGTATAAAAGTTTTTGTAGTAATATTTGAAAATTTTAAGGTTAATTCTCCAAGTTTTGTAATGTAGAAATGTTTTCTGCTTTATGTTTAATCAGCTGAATTATTTGACGTTACATTACCTGACTTTACGTTACTAAAATCTCCATTGAAAAATTTTTGTTAATATTGTTCTTAAAAGAATTTTCAACGGGATGAAAACATGCATTTTATGCCAAAACGTACTTTTTATTTTGACATCAGCGCCACCAGCGGTTTCATTTTTTGCAAATCTGTGTCATACTACGTTTCAACTAAACACGCCAAATGTGAAACAAATCAGAACGGTTTTTTAAAATATCTCGATCCTGGTGCCACCTAACGAGACCATTTCTGGCATTTTTCGCTGTAATCGCGCCCATATGTAGCCTACATATCGATGGCCGAGTGGTAGATCGACCTATTTGGGCAACGTCCTATCTCAGAAAAATTTTCAACAACGCCCTATTTCAGAATTTTATTGAAAAACACCCTAACTCAAAATTCGTTTCAAAAACCCCCTATCTCAGCTGCCGATCCATATCATATCTCATTTTCAAAGTATTTTCATTTGAGATAGGGCGTTTTTGAACCGAATTCTGATATTGGATGTTTTTCAAAACAACTTGCATGATAAAAGTACCCATTTCGCAATTTCAATCAAATATTTACCAGTTAACTATGTTATTTAATTGTACAAGTTCCCCTGCTGTAGCGAAAAATTCAGCCAAATTCTTTTCAAGGACTTCGCCATCCTTTGCTACCAAAATGCGTTTACCACAATTCATACTGCACGACGAAGCCAGCACACAGTGGTTCAAAATTGCAATTTGATGTTGCGCCGGAGCCTTCATTTTTCAACTAATTTTTACTAAAACCCAAAAAATATTTATTTTGGTGAAAATTTTTTTATAACATTTCAAAATTTTGTTTTGTTTTTTTTTTGTTTAGGGAGAGCCATAAAATTGTTTTCAACTAGTTTTTTTTTATGTAATATATATGTAATATATATCGTAAGCTTTCATAAAAAAATAAATAAAAAAATTAAATGAAAGATTAAGGCTCCAGTGAATTATGAACACTGAATGCCACTGTGCAGCAGGGGGTTTATTGTTCTCTTTCAGTGTAACTGGAAACTCAGCATGCAACACGATCCTGGGCACAGCTTTCCGAAATCCGTAGATTTAGGTTCAATACTAAAGTTTCTCTCGGACACTGGATTGATAGACACACTATAAATCTATGAAGGGGGCATAATAAATCTTAAGGCCGCAGTGCTTTATCTCCAACAATAATAATAATGTCAACGAAATTTCGATCAGCTGTACCAAAAACTTGCTAGTTTTTGCTACTTTCTCTCCTGGAGAGAGAACAGATAAAAATTCATTTCAATTTTGTTGTCGAGATTTTCTGCTGGAAGAATACGCGAGTACACCTAATAATGCAACCCTGTGCCACAATCCTCCTTGTAAATTCTTGCTGTTAAAAATTTTACCAGCACGAATTTGCAACTTCCACTCCAAATAAAATGTCAAAATTGTGCTCTCTCCTTGCAAGTTTTGCAAAATGATAGTTGTGATGCCGTAAGAGTCCGAACTTACCATTTTTTACCAGATTTTACTGTATATTGATCCCGTACTCGGTTCTATGGCAACTGAGAGGACAAATAAGCGAGTAAATAAGGTCCTCTCTTTGTCAGAAGTTACTAGTTTTAGTCAGAAGATTTTTTCTCTGGTAAATGTGTGAAACGATCAGCTGTAGTGTGTTTGACAAACAAATTGTAAGCAAAAGAAAAGTGCACTTTGCGAATGCATGTTATAAAATATGTAATTACTTGTTTGAGTAGATTCTAACATGATAAAAATATAGTAAGGTAGAACCGCTGAGAGTCACTTTTAAAATTCTTGACGTTTCCAAACAATTTAATTTTTAAATTTACTCACAAACTCACACACACATTTTCATTTTCTATCTCAACCCTGCAAACCATTTTCCAGAGTATTCTGAATCGTAAAGAATTTTTAAAGAATTCGGAAAGATCCCATCCGATTTTTTGCCGAATTTTCTAAAATGAAATAAATTACGCACACTTCCATTCTTTTACGAAATTTCGGAAGAAAATCGGTAAAGAAATGAAAATAATGCTGCTATGTGAAGAATTTCTTGCAGACTTCTTTCAGAATTTTCTTTATTTTTCGTACAGAAATTTCTTTACGAGTTCGTGTCAACCACTTCATATAATTTTCTTTGAAGATTCGGAAAAAAATCGTTACAGAAATCAGATACTCCTAAAGATTTCGTTAAGATTTCGGGAACTTTGGTTTGCAGGGAAGCAACAACAATTTCGAACAATTTCAATTTTTTATTTTCACTTTTATATGATTTTAAAATGTTGGCAAACTTCAAAAAAAATCATGGCCGACAAATTGAGAGAACGGTTATACCTTGCTATGTTTTTATCATGGATTCTAATGAATTTGTAAGTGTTTTTGGTGATTTACATGTGAGCTGAGTGTGTTTACTTACGAAATAAGCAAAATTTTACAAGCAAAATTTTGAGGTTATGTTGAAGTTGTCATTGTTACCATTTTTTACTAGAAAGCGTTCCCGTACTTTTCAGTGTTACTCTCTCGTTCTGAGCAAACTTATATTTTTTTACAGTTTGACTAGATTAGTCCGAGGAATACGGGATCAAACCTAATAGGAATGAGATATTTTGATCAGTTTTGGCTTTTTTTTATTGTTTAATATTTTTTTAAATGTCTAGCTGGTTATACAACAAATACCATATAAATTTACATTTCAAACTTTGTACAAAAATTATAAAACTTCTGCAATTTTCATAAAAATTTAAAACTATTTAATCAGAATCTTTAAGGCCTGTTTCTAGCTCTCAAGAAAAAAGAAATTTTTTCTATAAAAATTTCTTAAATCAGTTTGCAGCTCTCAAGAAAAAAATGCTCGTATATTTTTTTTTTTTTATACGAGCATAATAATCAAACTTTTAATTTGATTGATGAATCATTAAACGAAATGAATTTGGAAAATTTTCATAAATTCTTAAATAGCAGAAATCTTAATTCAGCAAAAGGAAATGATTCTATTTCGTATAAAATGTTTTTTCAATTAAGTGAAGAAGAAAAAAATAAACTTTTCAAAATTTTAATTAATACTTGGAATAATGGTATTTTTCCAGAAACTTGGAGAGAAATTAAAATAGTTCCTATACCAAAAGCAAATATTGATATTTCAAATATTTTAAATTATAGACCAATTTGTCTAATGTCTGTTCTAGCAAAAACTATTGAAGGTATTTTAAAATTTTATATTGAAAAATCATATTTCTCTTCATAATATTTTACCAGACAGGTCATCAAACGTCGATCAACGTCTCAATGCATTAACGATTTAATTAATGCAATATTTACACTTAAAGAAAAAAATTTTCAAGTAATGGCTGCCTGCATTGATGTTGAAAAGGCATATGATTCAGTTGATATTGATATATTACAAAATATACTTCTTAACTTTAATTTCAATAGAAAAGTAATTAATTGGATTTATTCTTTTCTCAAAAAACGTTATTTAATTTTAGAAAATTAAAAAATTATAACACAAAACGGTTTGGCTCAAGGTAGTGGCCTTAGTCCTATTTTTTTTAATCTATATACAACACATCTACACTTCATAACAAATCAAAATTGTAAAATTTTTCAATTTGCTGATGATTTTTTTATAGTTTGTTCACATCCCAAACAAAATCAAACCAAACAATTATTAAAAGACAAAATTAACCAATTTAATATTGAATGTAATAAAATTAACTTAAACATAAATTTTCTCAAAACTAAAGTAATATATTTAACCAAAGAAACTCTCAAATTAACATTCAAATTAATAATATTAATATTGAACAAGTACGTAAAATTAAATATCTTGGTAGAATTATTAACATAAATAATGCATGCAATGATCATGTTAATCAAATCATTGAGAAAACAAATAAAACGTGTCGTTTCC
>NW_016168977.1:0-18253 GCF_001687245.7 Rhagoletis zephyria
GGCCTTTAAAGGCTGTCAATAAATGAATAAATAAATAAATAAATAAACTGTTAAAGTAATAAACGAAACGAAATAGTAACGTACAATATAGTATATTTTCGTACACTGGTTATAATACCATTTCATGCTCATGAAAGGTATAAAAATGTATTTTGCGTTGTTTTATTTTCTCAAAAAAAAAATATATCGCCTTTTTATCAATCCCCTCAATCATACACTGAGAAAAGAGTTTAGTTACGTCAACTAAATATGTTTTTCTCAACACATGATTTGGTTATAGTTACATTATTTGTTTATAATTACCAAATCATGTGTTGAGAGAAATATATTTGCCCGAATTTTTTCTGAGTGTAGCCTCATTTGAAACTCCCTCTTCAAAACTATTTTAGAAACAAAGCTTACTTTACTTATTTCTTATGACACCCACATTGAAATATTTCCTTTGAAATTTCAATTGAGCATGAACTACTTAACAGGGGACAACCCAATTCAGAACTATTTTCGAAACTAAGCTTTCTAACCAGATAATAGAGATAGAGGAAAGCTCTATTAAGGTCTCTCTCTCTCCATTTTCTAAATTTAACTTGTTGATTTTTAATTTCTAACTTCGAAATCTTGATTAAAAATTTCTCATTTGACATTCATATTAACCTGCATCCATCGTTTGTATCAAATTGATGCAAATTTCGAGAACGTATTAAAATAATAAGCAAAAAATAGTTAATGTTTTGAATTAGTTTTTTGCGACAAATGCGTATCGATCTTTCAAGCATTTTTATTCTTGTTATCAGAAAACGAATAAACAAATGTTGGGAATTAATAAAAAATTAAAAAACCCAACATTTCATTGTATACTAGGGTATTTGTTCATATGTATCAAATTGATGTACAACATAATTTGTGTTACAAAAAAATGTTCGATATATGCGGGTTAAAGTGTTTTATTAACCTTTTTAATTAAACTGTTTTGAATTCCTAAACAAGTGGCAGCCCACCTCAAAAATATTTTAGAAATAAAGCTTATTTAAACCTAGTTCGCTTGACATGCAATTCAACGGCAACCCTCTTCAAAACGCTTTCGAACCCTATTTTTCTTTAAGCTCTCGCTTGTTTGATTCACATATAAAATATTTAATTTAACTTGTTAATTTCATTAACTTAAACTTTTTGAGCAGGTGGCAAACCTCTTCAAAATTATTTCATCTTTGCTAGAAAGAGCAGCAAACATACCCACACACTCACTCACAAACTTTCGCATTTTTAATATTAGTAAGATTCTTATGAAAAATCTCATTTTATTTTTTACGATTTCCCAATACTCTTTTTAGCGCCATTCATTTACATAAATACTTTAGTCAAATATTTGTCTGCCAAAGTTTTTCCCTTGATTGGCTGAATGCCAATAAATTGCATTTTTGAACAAATTCAACTATGGGATATGCAAAGACGTATTTATGGCACAAATGTAATTTCACATGCATATGTACGTTTGCATGGTGTACATGTTGAGGTATGTATGGGTAAAGGCTTAACTTTCCCACATAGTAAACGGCTTATGGCTTATATTATGCACTTACTTAGCTGCAGGGAACTTAAATGCAATTCAATGATTACAAACACAAAATTTTCCAATATTATAGCCATTGTCCATTACTTGTTGTTTGTTCACTAAACGCTATTCACCCAAAGTACTCTCAGACACACATAACCACATAGCAGTAAAAAGTTTTGCGTAAACCTTAGCAAACTCTGCAATAAAGCTGCAGGCAAAAGTTGTTTTTCCGTTAGGAATATCGTAATTTCCTTTTCTTTAGATGTCCACTCGCACATATGTAAGTATGTATGTATGTATGTGTGTGCGGCTTGCCACATTCTTAGCGCGTTTTAAGATAGTTTCTTTTTTCATTCAAAAAGTTAAATAAAAGTTTTCATTCCCTATTTCATTCGCCTTTTATAACGTTTTTGACTTCTTCGTTTTTCTCATGCGAAGCTATAGTCAGCAGGGTAATCGGCTTCACCCTCGCTTTTAGTACTTTTTACAACTTTGCAAGAGAGTTCCCCCGAAACGGGAATGAAGTGTTATGAAATGCAGTATAACTGAAATAGCAATCACACATTATAGATACACTAGCCAATGCCCGTTTGATTCGCGGGACGCCTAGTAAGAACTTTTGCGAGTGCCAATGTGAAAAAGCGTTTACGAGAAACAAACGGTCTGTAAAGTTAAAAAAACTAAAGAGCAGAATCCCTTCAAAAAACAGTAGCGCTTTGATGCCATACTAGTCCCTTTCGATGTGATGAGCTTTGCCGACGATCTTATTTCCACCTGTGAGATGTGTGCCAAGCGTGCATAATCTTCTTTGATTTTACAACTACAACATTGGTCCGATTCGTAAGCCAATAAAAGTCCTTCTAACCTAAACCTAAGATTAAGTTTTCTATTATAGGAATAGGCCCAGAATCCTCGCTGCCCCCAGGATGAAAAGTGTTCCCGTACATTGGCTAAATAAGTGGTGTTATCTCTTGAATATCATTCAAATGAAGCCATTAATATACCAACCGTATTCCTACTTGGACGGATATGGTCGAATCTTTGCTTCAAATTCGCCACTTTTACAATTCGTCTTAATATTTATGAACTGGCTTCGAGCAATTTCGTTAATCGGAGGTAAATGCAAGATCGCATTAAAGGTGTATGAGAGCGTCAGACAAGGGTGCGCTTAAAAAATTTCATTTAGCCATCGGAAAAGTAAAGTCGTATAAAATCAACATAGGGCCAAAGCAGACCAAACACATGGCGTTTCTATATATTACGGCTGCAGTGCCACCCTTAAGTCCCTTTTCTGCAAAACCATTGCTTATCATGAAATGAGTATGCATTATGAATTTCAGCCAGGTTGTATAAAAAATACGGATTTTATAAATACATATCTCGACTCAAGCGCCACACAGCGGGTCTATTTTTAGAAAATGAATTCATCATACAGGCGACTCACATTGCTAATTTGGACGAAATCAGTCAATATATACGACTCTTATTAATTCCTCAACTCCAGTGCCACCGAGCGAGTTTTCTAGTAGTTAACCTATAATATGATCATATGTGAAACGTATAACCTATGACAATTTGACTGACCTCTATCTGCTGTTTTCGCAGCTTGTTTTGACTTTAAATTTTGATGAAGTTGTGCTTTTCTATAATATATATATGCTCAAAACCACATGAAGTAAGCCATTTTTGAGAACACAAAAATTTTCGTCATGTATCGTAAGCACCTTTTGAAATGAAATTTTCTGCGATAAAAATGCCTAAGTACTAAAATTACTCTGCGATGAGCATTTCGCTCGCGATGAAACTGACAGATCTCCTGCGATGGCTGTACGTTAATGGAAACAGCAAGTAACTGTGTTAAATTTCAGGACGTTTTTTTGCTAATTTATGGGCGATCTCATTTCCTGCAACAACGATGCCTCGAAGCTCAAAGAATCTAAACTTTATTGGTCAGACCGAAATTGTCCAGCTTGTTAATGGAGGTCGCAGTTATCTGATTCCATTAATTGTTTTTGATATGGGTGGCCATACATATTTCTATATACCTTGTAAGTATCCAACTGGAAAATAGATATTTATTTTTCATAAATCTTGAGTAACTCAACAAATACATACATACATATGTATGTATATCTCGTTATCTCTCTCAGTCATTGACCTTCGGTATACAGGATTACCGTATGTAGATTTATCTGGTACGTTTTATATATGCACACGCCCAATTCTTTGTTGTAATAAATTCAGCTTTAAACCTTCTTGAAAAACTGAACTTTAGATGAACATAACATTCGGTGTTGCTTCGTTAGAGTAAGGCTTTTTGAACATTGGTCGTCTAATCGAAGTTGCTTCATCGTCATAACTGAATTCATTTGGCGTCTAAAAATTCGCTTAGAGCAGCTATTTTCTGTTTTTTTTTTTTTGTAGATTTTTTCCCCAAATTTTTACAAAATTTGCATTTATTAAATTATGAACAATTCTAGACATAATTTTTCATTAATCCCTCTTCGTTTCTTTTCCTGAATTGTGGTTTGTGTACGCATGCAGAGACTTTTCACATATCATATTTGACAGTTAAAACCCTCACATGCATCAAATTTTATTGCAATTATTAATTAATTAATTTTTATGTAATTTTAATGCAAATTTTAAGTATTTCACAATTTGGGCTTATGGGTGCAGTTGGGGCAACAGGGGTTTTTAATAAAACTGTTCTTAGTCGAAATCCCTCAATGTTATGTTTCTTCGATCTTCCTGCCAAAACTCTCTTCTTCTCACTATGTTTGCCAACATCCTTAAATCACAGCTTTTTGACATAATTTTCAATGGGATACCTATCAAAATAGCTGCAACTAACTGTAGTGTCGACTTCATTTTGACTATAACTACGGGCTCTTGTTTCCCAGATCTGTTTCCTAGAATGGAAAAATACACCCTAAAACTACGGGCCAAAGTTTCCGCATGTTCAATGTTTATTACTGCGATTAATTTCCCACAAATGATACATGCAAAAACTGTTTCCTAATCTATCAAAATAATACTAATTTAAATTAATTGTGGCCTGCTACATTTAGTTCAGTAAATTGTTATTTCCTGCTATTATGGTTGCATTGTTTTTCAATCAAGCCGGTGAATTGGTAGCTATCTATGAAATTAAAAAATTTCTCAAAAACTTGCATTTGTCTATAAATTCCGCCTACAAGAAAAATTTATATTTCCGGCTTGTTTGAATTCTCGCTTAACGACATATAGCTGAAAATTTTTAAGTTATAAGTCATTTTAAGTACCGTCAAGTTATTGTTGAAAATTAGTCATCGGCATGGTTCTCAATTTCCTTTGAAAGCTAACAGAAGGGTTGCTCAGGATGTAAAAGTTGACTTTTTCGCATTGCAGTTAACTAGTATATGTAGCTAAAGTGACAAGCATAAAAGAAAATTTCTTGCTTGGAGGATGAGCAGCCAACTGTTAAAAACGTTATAATAGCTTGTACATAAATAAAAAAAATTTCCAAATTTACGCTGAGGAGAACAACGAAGTATCCCTCAAAATTTAAGGCAAAAAGGTATCCAATTGGATACATATGTATCAAAACGGCAACACTGCTTCGTAACACGGCAACAATGTTTGTGAAAAGCTTTTCGTTTTTGAGAGATGCTGATTTTTTTTTTTTGCAGATTGTTAGTATCTCCTTAGCTGCTGGTGCGATGAACTTTGTGGGTGCGGGAATGCATGATATTACACATGCCTTTGCTTCCACCTGTCTCACGAGAGCTACTTTGCCACTTACATGTCGCTTGCTAACTCCTTGATTGCTTTGCGAGTTAAAAGCGTGTCCATCCTTGGGCTAAGACATGCTCGAACAAAGTGGTATATTCCCTTTGCAAGTGATCCCGGAGTCACCCCGGACCAGTCGCATTTTTTGTCGAAATTAAAAAAAAGTATTTATTTGCTATGAACATTTCAATCTTCTAAGCTGCACAACTACTTCCACTAAGATAATGTTTTGAAAAAAATCAAGTTTGTTTTTTTTTTTAAATTTTGTCACCGTTGTTTTTTTATACTGCGCATAATACAAATACTTAAAAATTAATACATATATCGCATGTAAATAATTAATGTTATGGGCTTGCGCCTATCAATGTTCATACATATTTATGTACATACAAACACGAGCAAGTAAATATGTATAAACAGCGCTTCATGTGGGTCTTATGAGGGTTATTATTTATCTTAATCAACGCATCGCACTTATAACTAGCAAATTATTTATTATATACGCATTTACAACAAAATATCAATACATATGTATGTATGTAGATATACAGGGAAATGGCTTATATACAAAAGATAACACGCACAAAAGTGATCTTAGAGAACAAGATACAGTACAAATTGTAGAGATGGCGCGCGTGGTATACATATAGTGAGTGACTGAGTAGCATAGAGAGAGTAGAGTTGTAGAGTAGAGTATCGTAGAGCGATGAGGATGAGTTTTGGTTGTTTGGTAATGTGGATGATGGGCAAGGTTACTTTTACCGCAGACATTTGACACTTGCGCGCAGCTTCCTTGGAGTTGGGCAGTTACACGGAGTCGCAGTTGAGCGCAGCGCCACGAAGTAGGCAAAGTAGGTACCTGCGAGCGCGTGCCGCACTTAAAAGGTGGGGGATTGTCCTTTTGGAATGTGTGTGTGTTCCTTTGCTGCGCAGAATGTGTCAAAGTCAAGGTTCGTTTTTTTTTTCTTTTATTTTCCAAGCAGTTGGTCACTGACCTGGCTTATGGGTTAGTCACAGCATTTTCGGCATTTTATGCAATTTTCATTTTGTTTTGTTCATTTGTTCAGTTTCTCTTTCGGTTTCGTCATCTGCTTCGCGTTTTTCGTTAGGTCGAATGTCCAAACCAAAAGTAAAAAAAAAAAATATATGTATAAAATAACAACAAATAACGAGTATATTATCGGGTAACAAGACTAGCCGGCAGCTTTAGCTATAAACGTCGCGTAGTTGTCGAATTTCGCCCAGCAGCGATTTCTTTTGGTCCTTCTGCGAATTCCGTCGTAAATTTTCCTATAGATTTTGTTGTTGTTACATTCCTTCTGTTGCACAATTTCAATTAACGCTGTCGCCTTACGTCTACGTCGTTTAGTAGGGTCCAGACTTGCCAGGTGGTCCGTAGTTGGAGGATGGCGCCGAGATGTCACCACCACCACCACCGCCGCCACCAGAGTAACCGCCATCACCACCACCGATGCCGCCGCCAAGGCCACCACCGCCAAGACCACCACCACCGATTCCACCACCAAGACCACCGCCAAGACCACCGCCCAGTCCACCACCGCCGCCGCCGCCAAGTCCGCCACCACCGATGGCACCACCACCGCCGCCGCCGCCGCCTTCCTTCTGGGTCTTGTACTTGATGAAGTACACTTCGGGTTTGGAGGGCTGTGTGGGTGCAGGTGTTGGTATGACAATATCCTGTTGATCTTCGGGCTTCTTGACTAACACATAGACGAGTGTCTTCTCTTCGTTTTGCGGTTGGAGTGGTATGACTGGTGCCTGATAACTGGGTGGAGATGGCGCCTTAATAAAGATGATCTTGTAATGCTTCTGCGCCTGTCCGATGGGAATGTTGGGACGTGGACGCACGTCTTCCTGCTCTGGTGGTGGAACGTGCACGTAAATGTGTTTCTGCACAAGTGTGGTGCCGCCACCACCGCCGCCACCGCCGCCTCCGAATCCGCCAAGGGAACCTGGGAGAATTAGAGAAAGTGAAATGTAGGAACAGTTAAAAAACTGAATGTATTATTTGTGGAGGCCTGCACGGTTAAGATAAGGGTGGTGATTACATTTCGATAACTTTTAAATTAATTAATACGCGATTGCAGTTTCTCAAACTTCTTAGCCAAATAGTTAAGTAAAAATTAGAGCATCATAAATTAAGTAAATCATGACTCGTTTACTCAGGAGCGTTTTGACTATGATATTTAAATAAAAACCATAATTTAGCCATTAAAAATGGACAAAATTTGTTTATCTTATTCAGTTGTTATTCTTAGATTTTAATTTCAATAATTTTTTTTTAACCAAAAAAATATGTATCTCGATTATAATGACTAAGTTTATCTGAGAATTATCGAGCCTTAACCGCCAGACAAAAACGTAAGCGAAATTTTTTTTATTTTAAGTTTTTTTTGGTGCAGAAATTTTATTGGAAATTCGTAATTACTTTTCCTCAAATAGGAGAAAAACTGTAATACTGGCATAAATTTAACTTTAAACTTTAATAACCGTTAAACCAGTAGGTTTATCAAAATATTCTATGAGAAGTTTTTTGTAGGGCGTCTAATTTTCTAATTTTCCAAAGTTGAAAAAAATGGTTGTCTATGTAATTTAAATGGAAAATAGAAATCCGCGCTGCGCTTTTAACAAGCAGCTTTTGATATCGCCCGGAGATATTGAAAAGGGGTTTTTTTGAGAAAATTAAAAAAGATCTTGGTGTTCAAGAATCATACCGGTTACTATATGTATATATAATAAAAATCATAATTTAACCGCTAAAATTGGATTAATATTTTTGCGATTAAAGTTAATCCTTATTTTATGATTTTCATTTCTTCGCTTATCCGTTATTAAACCGTTATTTTAAAATTAAATTTTATAGATCATAAAGGAGTTAAAACCGTCATAAAAATTCTGCCTCCATTAGAGCGATTAAAGTTGATCGAAAAAATAAAAATCCTAAATTAACGAATATTTTTTGAAGGAGAAAATAAAAATCCCAAATTTAAGGAATATTATTGATTTCAAGAAAAAAAAAATTAAAAATAACAATTTGTCAACAATTTAAAAATAAAAATCTTGATATTTTAAAATTATTTTCGGTGCCTTGACGCATATTTGGCGACTAAGTCACGATATGAATAAAAAATAACGGTTATCCTTGATCGAAAAAATTTTGATCAGAAAAATGTTCATTGATAGAAAGCTAAATCATAAACATAGTAAAAATTTTATTGTCGGTGCCTGCTTTTTGTTTGAAAATTTCGATTCGATCATCTTCGGAGATACTCGAACAAGGGGTATTAAGCAAAGTATTTTTATGTATAAATTTATAGTCAAACTGCGATTAGAAAAAATTCGGATTCGTTTGAATTTTTGGTCTTCTATGCACTTGATTTGTTCAGATAAGTCATAAATGAATCACAAATCAAATTATCTTCGTGTGGCACATACTACACTTGATTTTGCTCAAAATGCTTCGCTAAGCCAAAGATCGCGTATTTGGAGCGATCTCCTTTTTTCACTTTTTTACGCACCTCCACCAAATCCACCACCGCCGCCAAGTGAGCCTCCTCCAAAGCCGCCGCCACCGCCGCCAAATCCGCCACCACCGCCAGAACCACCACCAAAACCTCCGCCGCCGCCTAGTCCACCGCCAAGTCCGCCACCAAGTCCACCTCCCAAGCCGCCGCCGCCACCACCGAAACCGCCAGAGCCGCCGCCAAATCCACCAGCGCCGCCACCACCGCCGGGCCTATTGTAGGCATAACCCGCTTCAGGCCTTGCAGCCGCCAACGCTACACAGGATAATAAGATGAACGCTTTCATTGCGACACACGAGCGCGTAAAACGAGCACACAAACACACGAAACGTTCTATAGAAACCGACGAGAAACGGCAAGTACACCTATCGCACTTTACGATCGACGCGCTATTTACACGACTGCTGCTGCTGCTGCTTCCGCTGAAATTTTAATCCTTTAGCACACGTACACGCGCACACACACACACTCGTACCGTCGTATAAGCGTATGTATATGTATGGTAATCCTTTGTCGGTGCAACGGTGCGTATGAGTGATTGGTTGATTTTATTTTTTGCGTATTCGATTTGATTTAATTTGGTTATGTGAAAAAAATAGTGAATAGTGGGGATAGAAGGATGGAAAGTTCTGTATATTTTACACTTATGTGTTGCTATTGATGTTGTTTATTAAACTAAATCAAATGCTGTACTGACGATGCAACACTGAGACTTCAGCAATTTATACAAAAATTTTGCGAACCCGACAATGCCATAGTCAGCGCACGTTAGCGTCATCTTCTTTAACAACCATATGCAATGGCATTTTGTGGTTGTGTGAGTATGTAAGCGTGTGTGTGCCTGTGAATGCGGTAAGTTGCCGAATAATGTGCATTGGTGGTAGCGTAGGCTATTTTGTTGTGCGACCAGCGGCGAAGGTTCACAAGGCAACGAGATGCGCGGTTTGCTGCAGGCGCTGGCGAGTCTCAACCCCTGCAACAAGTTGTCGTCTTCACCAGCTGCTACACAGCGTAAGTACACAATCACAAATATTTATATGTCAACGGCAGAGTTGTCGTTGCCAGCGGTGCCACCACACTGACGTTATTGCCATTTCTGAGCGAGATTGCTGTGATGAAGATCGCAAAGCAAATACATATGTTTGTAGTTGCATTGCAGGTGATATGTGACTGCTGATTGTTGCTCTGCCACTGACCGCTGCAGGCCTGAGTGGCGGCGACAAAGAAGCTGAAAGTTGAGCTCGGCAGTGATTTTTTACTTGTAATTGCACTTAGGAGGAACTTTTCGAGGAGGAGCCAAAAAATAGATATTTTGTTAGAAATTGAAAAGAAAAATTAAAATAATAATAATTTTGGCCAATTTTGTATTAAAGGTATTAAAATAGTACATTTACAGTTATTATTTTCAGCTTTTGAGCTTCGGTTCATCATAAGCAATGTTAAGGTTGAAGTGTATATTTTGACCTAAAATTTTACAAATTCCGAATTCCAAAAATCCCGAAAGAGGAAACCGCAAAACTCTATTAAGGTATTTGTAATCAGCAATATTAAAGTTTAAACGCACTTTTGAACTTAAAACTGTATAAAAAATTCCCAAAATACCGAAAAGTTCCGAGGACTAAATTACGAATTTTACCGAAGAAGCTTTTAAAACATTAATTCGAGCCAAAGTCGAGGTTCAAATGTCTGTTGGACCTGAAAGTTTACGAAAATCCCAAAGTATGCCGAAAAATAAAACACGCAGAATCCCGAAAGGTCATTTAAAAATTGATTATAAGAAAAGTTGAGGTTGAAATGCACTTTCGCAAGACGCTGAAAAATCACAAAAAAGGAGTCTCGAACAGGCCTTAAAGATATTCACTATAAGCAAATTTAATACTCAGCTGTACTTTGTGAGTTCACGAGAAATCGCGAAAATCCCAAAAGTTCCAAAGCCCTCCAGCAAGGTCCCAAATATTTTTCGAAAGCTGCAAACAAATTTTTAAAAGATCCCAGATAATCATATCTCAACAAAGAACTCCGAAAAAGGTCTAAACTTTTCTCCAGAAAATATTCACTGAAAACTTTAAAATGTGTCGACACAAATCCGAAAAAATCGAAGCTAAAAATTTCAATAATTAAAAAAACTGAATGCTATGAAAATGGACTTCCCTATAGAAAAGTCCAGCAAGCTTGAAATTTACTCGCTGCAGCCGCCAAAGCAATAAAAGCAAACCATTATGCAAAAATTCATCACCACTACAACAGCAAAGGAAAGCGTCACATTCATACAAAACCGAAAGTGATCACAAAACCAAAGAAATAAAATTGCCAAAACAAACGGTGAAGTAAGTACAACTGCAACTAAAATTACCGCACAATCAACATATTACGGCACAGTACTGAAGCCAAGCAGCACAATAACAAATACAGAAATGCAACAACAAAATAATAAAACAGGGGAAAAAAGCAACAATTAGGCGCAAAAAACACAATCCAAATTACAAAACATACATACAAACAATGACAACGAAAACCAGAAAAAGTTTAAGAAAACGAAGCTGAAGAAGAAAGAAAAAACAAACAAACAAATCAAACTACCAAAACAGCAACACTCAGTAGTTGCATACAATACAAGTATTCATTTCCCAGTGACGGATATTGTGATGCTCCAACTACAAAAACCAACAAAGCAAGCGGCAAGAAGACGACTCAACTGGATGGCTAAAAGAAAACAGAAAACTAAAATAGCAATTGGCAGCAGTAAAAGCCAAAAGTAACAGAGCGACGGCGTCAGATCAGAGGTGTTGCTGCAAAAACAAAAAAAAACCAACCATACCACCACCAGTCTGCGACAACTTCATGAGAGCATGCTGTCAGAGATGCCAAGCTGAAGTGAGTAGAGCGCATACCGGCAGAAATGATCTTGATGAGAATAAAAAAATAAGAAAAAATTAAGCATTTAATATGTGGAGAAAAACGAAATACTTTCGCGACTCTGTATGAAAGTGAAATTGGTTTTGGCGTGTAGAAGGAGTCCACAGCTCTTTGGCAGCAGCTAACGCCAGCGAGTGCTGTGTGCCGGTTCCGAAGGTCTTGCTTGCATTGTTGCATTGTTGCTAACTCGCTCTCACTCTCCCTCAATTGTTCGTACAACAAGTACAGTTATGACATGAAGAGCATAACGCAAACGCTTGTAGGCACAAAGTGAGCATTGCTCACTCGTGCTCATTGATGTTAGCCAGTGTTTTGGAGCTTTAAGTCAGCGCGATTTGTGTTAAATCAGTTTGTTACGTTGGCTTTTGGTTGTGTGGACGTATTTAGAATTCTAAGCAGATTTATTTAATTTTTTTATTTTTTTGTAACTTTTTTTTCATTTAGGGCAACTATATTCAACACAAAAAAAAATGGTGACCAAAATTTTGTGAATTATTTCGAGAGTGTNTCTTGCTTGCATTGTTGCATTGTTGCTAACTCGCTCTCACTCTCCCTCAAATGTTCGTACAACAAGTACAGTTATGACATGAAGAGCATAACGCAAACGTTTGTAGGCACAAAGTGAGCATTGCTCACTCGTGCTCATTGATGTTAGCCAGTGTTTTGGAGCTTTAAATCAGCGCGGTTTGTGTTAAATCAGTTTGTTACGTTGGCTTTTGGTGTTGTGGACGTATTTAGAATTCTAAGCAGATTTATTTAATTTTTTATTTTGTTGTAACTTTTTTTTCATTTGGGGCAACTATATTCAACACAAACAAATGGTGACCAAAATTTAGTGAATTATTTCAAGAGTGTTTAAAAATTTTACGGGCTTTTCCATGAAGTTAAATTAATAAAAAAAAAACATTTGGGTCTTCATTTAAACTACTACATTAGGGCGCGTTAACTCAATTTCGAAAAATTGTAAGGCATATTCGAATTCTCCGTTCGATTCTAAGCAAAACTGGTGAACAAACTATATGCCAAAAATTAAATTTGACCTTCCCAATTTTTAAAAGAAAAATCAATATTTAAATTTTTTCTGAACGAAATTAATTTTTCATTTACAAAATTTTCTGTTTTCTTCATACAATATACTGCTGTTTCGTTTGCAAATTGGGAGGGTCAAATGTAATTTGTGGTTATAGTTTGTTCACCATTTTTGCTTAGAATTAATCGTATAATTTGAATTTCCTATACACTTTCCTTGCTCCGAACAAATTACTCCGCGCTATACTACATACTTTAACTAATTTATTCTCTACAGCCCAATTAAAAATAATGGTTGTTAAATTTTTGTGTGCTTGAATATTTGTAATATTTGCAAAAAAATTAGGGTGACAACTTTGTTTGGATAATTTTTGTTTTGTATAAAAAATGCCTTCAAGAAATAAAAAGAACATAATCATAAAATTACTCTAAGAAAAGGACAAACCTGAGTGTTTTTCAATTAATTATTTCGGTGAAAAAACTGCAAACTAAAACTAGATTATAAGTATTTAAAAAAAGTTAATACATATGTATGTATTAAAAAAAATAAAACCAACAAATTTAAATAAATTTATGTTTATACATTTAACTCAAATTTGCGTGCGTGTGTTTTACTTTTATTGTATTCCTTCAGTGGAAGTATTGGTTAGTTAGTCACTCAACATCTACTTACCTATACTAAATACAGGGGAAGGCGCTCGAAGTGTTACAAATTAAAATTTTGTCTAGTTTTTTTTTATATAAAAAAATCAGTTCATTAAAAAAATTAGTCAAATTTTAATAAAAGTTGTTTACTGTTCGATATAGCCTTCATCAGGGGAATGCCTCACATCTTGCACGAATATCGTCTACTTTAAAGTAAAATAAACAAATCTATCGTGAAAATATTTTAACGAAAACGATTCGGTAGAAATCATTCTACGTTTCTATAAGACTAAACACCATCGCACAAAGTTTGTGTAATCCAACGTTTTTTTTAGAAAAAAAAAACTTCCCAGCTTCATTTCTTCGCAACGATAGTCACCATATTCACCGGACTTAAACGCAATGAATTTGTCTATATGGTCCATTCTCGAGGCCAAAGTATTCACTAAAAAATATGAGAAATGTAACGCGCTGAAGATTGCTGTTCGCCGCCACTGGGGCACAATATCACCAGACCATATTCGTGCAGCCTGTGAAGGATTTCTGTATAGACTCCGCGCTAAGGGTGGCTAAATCTAACTTTTCTCAAAATCTGATAAGTTTTTATGATTAAAAAAAAAAATCTAAATACAAAGCAATCAATATACTCACGAAACTATGGGCCAAATATAGTGCGATTTTAGTTGTTCTTTCTGCCATGAGATTTTTTTAAGGACATTGTAGTTTCAATGATTTGATAAAGTCCAAAAATTAAAAAATCAGTGCAATGTAGAATAACGTAATGGATACCAAATTAAAGCGAAAATTCTGTAGAATTAAAAAAGTAAAAAATTGTTTAGTTCATAAGAACGAAATTCGAGGATGTGGTCGAATGTAAATTAGTCCTTAAAGTATAATTTTCTCAAAAAACGGAATAATCTATGAGTTGCTGTATCAGTGTTGATTGGTGTTTTCGCCACACTCTTCTCGTGACAAAGTCAAAGCTTTTTGAAGAGTATTCATTTGACTAGGTAATCGTTTCAAAAGTTCTTAAAAAATTTTGACAGTCTTTTAATATGCTTCTTAAGTCAAGTCTGTCATAAACGCAGTTTATTAGCCGCTTCTCTAAAATCATCGCGAAAAACTAAGTTTTGTATATTTTTACAATTGGAAAAAACTTATTTAAAGCGAAAAAATCGCCAAAAATCGTCGATGGTGATTTCCTAAATTTTTACGCGCAACTATCCAAAAAAAAAAGTCGCCGAATTGGCGAGAAATCGCCAGATCTGGACACTCTGCTTGGCACACACACTTATACAGATGTTTTAGTATTCATGTGGCAGGCACTGCTTAATATGGTAGAAAATGCTAAACGCCGTCAGCAACAAAAATTATTTTAAAACGCGTTTTTCTAGCGTCTTGAAATTTGCACTTTAACCTACTGAAATTTAATGAGCAATAAAATTGCATACCCAAAGTTTTTTCTAAAAATTCTGAATAAAAAGTTTAAAGATTTAGGGTGTAACTGTTAAAGTTTGTTAAATTTGTATAACTTTTGTACGAAGTTTAAAATGTGGATTTATGTAGTGCTGGTTATGTAATGTGCTAGATTTTTATAGAAAAAATTATAAGCATTTACTATATAGAAAAAAACGCCAAAACTGGTCAAAATGGTCAAAATCTCACTTAACTTATTCAGCTGACCACAAGGGTATGCACTTATCTTTCGTTGGAAATATTGTTAAGTAAATATCCGAAGTTTGGAAAGGTTTTTCTAAAAGCAACTGCAATGATGTAACTCGATTGCAGCATTTTTCTCTCATTTCCTTTCTGTCACCAAACTTAAGATACTTAAAGTTCATCATTTAGTTTTTTTTTCTGGCTTAGCTTTCTCATGCAATTCTGTCTTCAGTTCATTCCGCACGTTGCNAGATTTTTATAGAAAAAATTATAAGCATTTACTATATAGAAAAAAACGCCGAAACTGGTCAAAACGGTCAAAATCTCACTTAACTTATTCAGCTGACCACAAGGCTATGCACTTATCTTTCGTTGGAAATATTGTTAAGTAAATATCCGAAGTTTGAAAAGTGTTTCTAAAAGCAGCTGCAATGATGTAACTCGATTGCAGCATTTTTCTCTCTTTTCCTTTCTGTCACCAAACTTAAGATACTTAAAGTTCATCATTTAGTTTTTTTTCTGGCTTAGCTTTCTCGTGCAATTCTGTCTTCAGTTCATTCCGCACGTTGTTATATCTTTTCTGAGAACGTAACAATTAAAGTCGTACAACATGCGCTTAATAAGTTTATGTTCCCTCCCGTTGCTTTTTTGCGGTTTACTTGCATTACGCAACCTTCGTGACCATCATCATTAACAAAAGTGGCCGTCTCTTCTTCATTATCCTTTTATTTTTCAAGGTAAAATTTCGTGTGCAAGTCAGGAAATTCAACCTGTTTTTACGACTATTTAGCGTGCATTGGTTTAAAGCAAACAAAATCCCGCAAAACTCAAAACAAAATAAATAATAAATAGCATTCGTTTATTGCATAACAACTCGATAAACAGGCTATTAATTGTTTTCAGGTAAGCAGATACGTTTATAGTGTTACCACATATACATACATACCCGTGTGAATATTTGTGTTTTCTCAAATGGATTGATAGCTACTTATACGTACATATGTATGCATATGTATGTGTATCCTCTTATTCACGTACATATGTATGACAGAAGCCAACCCCCACGTGAAAGAAATCAGTTTTTAATTACACTCCTACCTTGAAAGTTTGCTTAGGGAAGAACTTCACGTCATAAAGACGGCCAAATTAAAGTTTTGTTCACAACTTTTTTATTTCCTTCAGAACTGCGCCAACTTACGACCAAGCTATGGTATAACTATACGTTAATAAAATCTATTTTCATGCTATTATTGGTAAAACAATATGTTTTATGCATAGTTGTGCATGTGAAAAATTTTCCAAGAAATTTTTTTTTAAATATTTCTCATCACAGAATTTGTATGTGTGTATCTTTGAATTTTTTTTAATTTTTTCCTCGCCCGGTTCCCGAGATATTTTAAAAACTATTAAATCGATTTGTTTTTGTTTTTTTGCTGTAAAGTTTTTAAAAATGTATTAATCAAGCTCAAGTTTCATATTTATTTATTACTTATGCTTATGCAACCCTAAAAAGTTGAAACAAATCAAACACATGAAGTGTGAACCCCGTCCGTTTCGGTATGGAACACCCCATGTACAAAAAATAAGTTCTAGTAAAGTGGCGCAGCTTCTTATGGATCTTTCTTATGGGCTTTTGTCTGTGGATTTCAAGTAAAGAAGAATATATTGTTTTTATTGTTATAAATTCTTGGTGACCGTTTGGTTATATTTTTTAATCAAAGAGTTCTTTAAGCACGATTCGAACTCAAAGGATTCTGGCAACTGTCTCTTAACTCACCATAGTCTTTCGCAACAAACTTGCCAATTCTGGCAGCTATCTTGAAAGCTCTTTCCTGGCTTAGAAAGACTAATGGAAAGATTTGCTGATAAGTAGGTCTTAGCGTTATTATGTTTGTCTTTTAGCAATAACTTATGTACATCTTTAATATATTAAAAAATATTTTACTTTAAAAAAAACAAGCTTAAAAGAAAAAAAATAAAATAAAATTAAAAAAGAAAATAAATAAAATAAGTTGTTATAAATTAAATTAAAATATATATATATAATTTAATCCAAAACTCAAAAAAAAAATTAACTAAACTATAAAAAAATCAAATCAAAAAAGTTAAATAAGTTAAAAATTAAATGAAATTGAAAAAAAATCTTTTAAAAACAAATAAGACCACAAAATTAATAGAAAAATTAATTAAAAAATTATAAAAACTTGTTAAAAAAGAAAGAAAAAATATACTTTTCCTAAAAATAATTTTTTTTAACGATGAAATCTAAAAAAAAAATTTTTTTAAAATATGCTATAAATTAAATTAAACCAAATAAATGAACATATGTATATAATTTTTTTTCTGTAACAATGAAAACCAAAAACTAAAAGAAAATTTAATTAAAAAAGATAAAAATTTTCTTTTTCAAACGATAAAATCTGACTGTAAAGTAATCACAAGACACATCCTTCTTCGTCTCTTCGCCAACGCAGAAAAGAAAGTTTAATTTAAAAAAGAAGAAAAACAGACATTAAAAAATAAAAAATAAAAAACAAATAAAATAATTTTAATCAAATTAAAAAAATAGATATTTTTTGAAATAATATAATCAAAGTATTAAAAAAAAAATTTAAAAAAATAAACAAAATTACGTTAAAAAAGAAAATAAATTGTAAAAAAAAATAAAAAAAATGTAAGTTTCCAAAATTTAAATCAATTTTAATAAATATGTATATGTATTTCTTTTTTAGACAATAACATCTAAAATCAGAGTAAAAAAACGGAGAAAAAAATTTCAAAAATTAAATGAAATTAAACAAGTAAGAAAGTCTAAGTTCGGGCGAAGCCGAACATTAAATACCCGGCGCAAGTATTAAATATATGTTTTTTCACCTTTCCGAAACCTNAGCGTCCTTCAATTTCGAAATATTGAAGTTTCAAGCATTTCTGAAATTTACCGTTATATGAGAAGCGGCCGTTATTTTAGTCCGATTTCAATAATAACCACACCGAGTTTGGTACAAATTGGTAGAACGGTTACCAATATACTTATATGAGATCATAAGTGGGCGTTGCCACGCCCATTTTCCAAAGTTTTACCATACTCGTATTTCTGGGTAAAGAATTGTTGCAACCATCAATTTTGAATAAATTA
>NW_016168978.1:0-18252 GCF_001687245.7 Rhagoletis zephyria
TACATTTTGAGACACTATTTGGAACGAACTGTGAACACCCCATATGTAACATATTTAGCGGACGTACATATGTAACTAAACTTTTTTCTCAGTGTACTAATAAAAATCGAAAACATCGAATTTTCTTCGACCAGTAGGTCCCTTTTAAGTTTCGCTGTCACATAGTTAGTGTATATACACACATATGTACGTACCTGTTATTTGATTACTCTGTGTTAATATTATAGACATTAGGAGTATTTTCTGTGGAGCTGTTTCCATGAAGCATTCAAATAAACGAATCAACGCAACATCGCTTTCCTCTTTGGTAGTTAATTTGTAATACCTGTGGAAGATCATACATATTGATAAACGGGAACATATCGTTACCTTACTATAGAAAGGCGCTATCTCCTCACATCGTCGCTGAAATACAAAAAGCTGTAACCAAGTAAAAATCCAAAAATTCCCTTTTTGATGATTATGATGCATTTCGTCGAATTATAAGTGCCCACATCATTTTAAGCAATACAAAATTTTATTTCGTTACTTTTTTGTATTTCAGCGACTATTTATATGAGTTAGGGCCTTTCTCTATTAAGGTAACGATATGTTTGTGCATGTGTACTCAATAAACATTTGGCTTGGATAAACATTTGAAAATTATTGGAAAACGAGTCTCTTTTTCAAGTCAAACTTGCGATAACACAGTAGGGAAAATCTCAAGTTTTGAAATGACACAAAAAAACGTCGAAAAACGAAGACACTTAATATTGGGTCGTAGATTATGGATCCGTTTACCGTTTTTCCAGACCAGGTCATTTTTCCCAAGATATTTTCACAATCGATGGAAAAATGAACAAGCAATAATTTTTTCTTATAAAATAGGAGGAAGTGATGTTACTCATACGCCATATCGAACAATGCGTATGAATAACATTTTCCATGTTAAAGCGTATACAGCTCTCAAGAAAACGGTCAAGAAAAAAAATTGTAATTATTTTGTGTATGTAAATATGTGGTACTGCCCAAGGAAATAATGGAACGGGCATCACAAAAAAAAAACTTTAAAAAACCGTAGAAGAAACCGTAGCAAATCTTTAAGAACTGAATATTGCCTTAAGGAAAATTGGGAGCTGGATACTAAGCTTACGGTTTGAATTTTTTTCCAATCGCAAAGCGAATATCTTGGAAAAATTAACTGATCTGGAAAACGGTCTACAGATCCGTGATCTCCGACTCAAAATTAAGATTACGAGTCTCGGCGTTTTTTTGTATCATTTTAGCGTCCCTACAGGATATGAAATAAGAGCCACACGTTTGACTACAATTAATAGGAAAAAACTATTGATTGTGCGAACATTATGGCGTTACCACCCACGGAAATTGTCTGGCAATATTGGGTATTGATGTTTAACAATATTCTGTAAAATATATACAAAAACCAGCACTTCAACTTTAACAAATATAAGTAACGTTTTTAGGTATTGTAGGACTCATAAGTGTCCAGGTGTTCGTGTGCTCATGCGTTCTTATAACTATGAATATTTTTTAAACGTCGGGATGTCAAGTGTCTTCTTCATTAATTTATTAAGACTCTCCGTGTATTCTGGCCCAAAAACAATTTTTCGTACAAACGAGGTAACACCTTCGTTATCACAAAGGACATAGGATATAAGTGAGCCATAAACATAGCCGGCATCCTTATTAATAATATAATTAATGCAATTATAAAAAATAATAGTAATACCCACAAACAAATCGTGGATATGAAAAACATAAGCTGTAGAAAAAAAGCGAAAATATAATGGGCTTTCTTTGGCTATTCCCCTTTCGATTATTTAGTGTTTATTACTTTTTATGAAAGTGTAGCTCGTTAAATAACAAAGAGCAAGCCAGAATTTCAAACATTATACAAAAATTAGCTACATTCGACAAAGTTTGATCAAAATTTTTAGCTTTTTGATTAGATTTCTTAGAAACATTCTGAGTCTGCAGTTTTATAACCTATTTAATTCAAAGTGCAAATTTTAAGTAGCTAAGACTTATCGTTGATATTTAGTAAATTAAGTGGAAGAAATTGCTTATTTTCTCCATCCAAAAAAAAAATTAAACATAACGTCTTTTATTCTAAAAAGAAATTGTACGTTCCGAGTCGATGCTTTCGAAATGTCCCGATTTTTAGCCACAGAAATCTGATCACCGTGGCTATACGGCATTAAAAACGGATCGAGGAGATCATTCGATTTTGTACATTACAAGGAACGGACGTGTTTGATCCATTTTATTGCCACCTGATACATATTAGCGCCTTTTCTACCTGTTACCTGTAAAAGTTCTCAAGCAAGCAGAAGCACATACATACATTCTTAAATACATATAACACTACTTACCCCTTAAATTTTGGTACTTCGAAAATGACTTAGGTCTGGCGGCCGTGCGATCTTGAACTAAAAGGTTGGGTATAAAATCCGTTTCAGTTCGATATGCAATTGGGTATTTTCGAATGTTCGCCGCAATATTTATTGAGTACGTATTTGCATACATATATACATACATATATGTATGTGCATATATATGTGAGTTATCGACTTACTGTAATTGCTCGTTTTTATTCCCTTTCAATTCAGAACGTTTACATTTTATGGAATAAATAAGAGAGTTCCAATACCTAAAATTAAGATTATACATACATACATACATGTGTGCGGGGTCGCTAAAATCGAGTTTAAGCTAGAGATAGTAGTTAGGGTGTAAATTTGCCTACATAATTTTATAATACATACTTTTGAACTTCTTTGGACTAAAATTGGAGTACTGCTACCCATGTCGGAAATTTTATTAAAACTGCTAATCTTGCACCTATTATTTTTATACCCGAATGCACTTGTGGCAAAATCGGGCAACAACCACGCCTGCCTTCCAAATAACGGTAATTTCAGAAGTACGAAAACTGCGATACTTTAATTACTGAATCTTATTTACTCGAAATTGATATTTACAATAGGGGTATTCATCAGCTTAAATGCCTCGTAAATGCGTATATCCCGTAAATAAGCTGGTTTTCCATACAAAATTAAGTTTACGAGGTTTACCTGGTGAATACCTCTAATGATTTTTATATCAATGTTAAGAATATTATACATTTTTGGAAAATGGGCGTAACCACGCCCACTTATGATACGTGTATGTATACCTTGGTAACCGCTCCACTAAGTTCTCTCAAACTTCGCATAGTTGTTGGCCTCGATACAAAATACCAAATGGCTGAAAATTTTTAAAATCGGACCTTAACCACGCCCCATCCCATACAACGGTTATTTAGAGAAGTACGAGAGCTTCGATAAATCAGTAAACGCTGAAGCTAATTCATTCAAAATTGATGTTTGCTATAATTCTTTAGCAAAAACTAGGTTTATGAATAAATTTGGAAGTGGGCGGTAGCCGTTAGATAAATTTGTACCAAACTCGGTGTGGTTATTGGGCTTGCGACATAAAAGCAAAACATTGAAAATTATTGAAATCGGACTAAAATTACGCTTAACGGTAAATTACAGAAATGCTTGAAACTTCGCTATTTCGAAATTTAAGGACGCTAATTTACTCAAAATTGATACTAACAACATTCCCTTGAAAAGAAGTAACATTTTTTGTGGAATTTTGGAAAATGCGCCGGGATTTTAATGTTGGGCTCCGCCCGAACTTAGACTATTTTACTTGTTTTCATTTGTTTTCCCTATTTTATCATACATTTTAGTATACAATTTTCGGCCCCTCGGCAACACGGAAGTTTTCGAGGTCGAGGCCTCGTAATTTTGCGGGGGGCCCGTAAATAGAGCTCCATACAAATATTGACAGTTCTTTTATGAGCTTTACAAGGTTTACGAGGCTTTTACGAGTTTAAGAGAAGACACCTACTAAAACGAAAAACAAAAGTGTTAATAAACGATCATTAAAAGCTTTGGGTTTTATGAGTCTCGAATTTTGATCGAAGGTAGTTCATAAGTTTTCTACAATCACGTAGAAAAATTTCTACCTTAGACATTGTCTCTAGCTAAAAAATCAATTTTGAGGATCCTGTTTAATCTACATTCATAGAAAGTTATGTACTTAGGTACATATGTGTGTATATAAGCACATTAACTAACCTTAGAAAAAGTGAGGAGAATAAAACTAGCATAGTTGTTTGCAACACTTCCCAGAAGTCGCCATTAAATTTGTTATCCTCATGACACCTAAAGAAATAAACAGAATAACAAAAAAATTAAATACTTAAGTTAAAATAACTCTTTGCAGGTTTTTATTTCTTAGTAATTTCCATACTTCTAATCAATACTGTTAGTTAAGGATAATAATAATGTCTTTGAATGATTTTTTAATGCGAAGAAAACATGCATTTAATGTCGAATATACTGTTTATTTTGACATTAGCGCCACCTAGCGGTTCCATTCCCATGAATTTTATTTTGTTTTGCGGTAGACTTTCTGCTGGAAACATCCATATTTAGTAAAAATTAATACATATTTTGTTCGAGTGGGATACTGGTAATAGATATAGCTATACAATTTTTACACAAGATATTTAGAAGAGATAGCGGTAATTTCTGCAAACTCAACTCAAAGTTTATATTTTTTGGATTATGACACTACTGAAGTACTAAATGGGCGATATGTATACCGAAAGTGGGTTAGACTGACCGGAATTCAATTTTTTTTTTTTGTAATTAGACATACATGTTTTTACCACAGATTAGGGTTCTGCCGACACAAAAAACTTAACCCGATTCAAAAACTTTTTTCTAGAATGCACTTACGGTTAAAATAATACACTTCTGAGAAAAAAGTTTCAAACAAAAGTCACGTATTTTTATCCTGAGAATCCGAGAAAGTCGATAATAGTTATGTTTGTTTACTCATTTCCAGTAAAATCGAGTAAAAGTGTTTATGAATTTTCATGATTTGGCTCATTTGCTAAAAAAAAAAATGGTATTAAAAAAGATCGCGTAAATACTTGGGAAGAAGATATAAAACCTTGGCGTATAGGTCAATAGAAGAACCGCACTTTATGCACTGCCCAACGATTTTCTTCGTAGCGAGTGACTCACATGTTGATAAGCTGCAAAATATGCAAAACTGAGCGATAAGATTCATCCCCAACAAACTGTACGACATACATACCAATACGATATATGCTTGTAGCTTTGAATTGATTAACCGTGAAGCAACAAGAAACTTGTGTACAATAGTAAGAAGGGCAAGCTACCGGATTAGCTTAGCGATAATATTCGATATATAAATGAAACCCATACATATATATTAAGAGAGAAAAACTGCTTCATACTCCCAAAGTATAGAACGGAAGTGGACAAAAAATATATATATTTTAAAAAGGCTTAAAGTACTTTAATGAATTACCAGTTGTTTTAAAAAATTGTGATACTATTACTCTTTTCAAGAGACGGATATACAACTATTGCAGAACCCAGTCTTATAAGACAGTGATGTACGATCAACAGCGTGGATTGGAAACTAGGCCTTACCAACCGCCATGACAGCGCGACTGGGCGGATCGAAAACTCAGCCTTTTCTACCGCCAATGACAAAACTCAACGGTTGACTATTAACTTTACTACTGCAGCAAATTTTTTTTAAGCTCTCGTAAGGTGACAATTGTCATTGTTATTGTTATGACCTACTAAGTACGCGACAAAGGCGAAACAATGCTCATAGTATGTTTTAGGCGCAGTAATTGTGACAATAGTCATACGATGAATTTTGTCAGTGTTATGGGAATAGAGCAGTATATGTTCAGTGTGTGTGTTATTTTTTGTGTAGGGTTGCCACTTTTTTTAATTATAAAATCTTCACCGTTCGTCGGACTAAAAACTGAGCTATTAAGTGAAGGGATATCAACTGCTGAGTGGAAGATCGACCTATCTCGGCAGCCAGCTCGAAAACACTCTATCTCAAACAACTTTTCAAGAACATCCTATTTCAGAATTCGTTTCAAAAACACCCTATATCAGCTGCAGATTCAAAAATGCCCTATATCAACACATTTTCAATACATTTTGAAGTGAGATAGGGCGTTCTTCAACCAAATTCTGAGATAGGGTGTTTTTCAATAAAATTCTGAAATAGGAAGTTTTTTGAGATGGGACGTTTTCGAACTGGCTGCCGAGATAGGTCGATCTTCCACTCAGCAGTCGATATGGTCTCCGGATGCGAACTAATAGTTTTTAAGTGGGGTTGCCACATTAAAAAAAAAAAACTACCTTACATATAATACGCGAAGGCATTTTTTGTTACTTACATCAGATTTTCACAGTTCATTTAATTATAAAATAAAAAAAAATAAAAAACTTTTTAATAGATAATGCTTTTATAAATGGAAAAGTAGAAAATAATATTTCTCAGTCCCATAGAATTTTTTTTTTGATAACTTTTGATTTTGAAACTTTAGCAAAAATCGTTATAAACAGTTCATGAGATTGAAAACGAAAAACGTGGAGCGCATGCAACACAAAGCACCTAATTTAATTGACAATAGTCAAACTACATAACCTATGTAGGCCTAAAATTTCTACAGAGAAAATATAAATTTGAGATCGATTTTAAGCGGTCGTTATTCATATACCCACATACATACATATGGGACTGAGAAATATTATTTTCTACATTTTAGTCCTTTTAAAAAAACGTGGTATATTAAAAAGTTTTTTATTTTATTTATTTTCTACTTTTAGTCTTGTCTGTATAGAATTTTCAGTAGATATTAAAATAATTCAACGATATTAATAGATTGGTGCACACACATACACACATACGAGCACCAATTAATTTCATTTAAAGAAATGGCGTGTCATCTATTTCCGCTGAGCTTGGCCTTCAGATGTGAAAAAGGATTTATTTTTTGGAAGAGAGTTGCCGCCTATACGAAAAATTGTAGGCTGCTCCTTGGACAAAAAAAATTAGTTGTCAAATGAAAGGACTTGGCCTCCAGCCTGTCAAAAAATTATAAGATTGCATTAAAAACATAAGATGTCAAATGAAAGAGCTGGGCATTTTTGAATAGGGTTGCCACCTGTTTTCTCCAAATGCGTATGTGTACATACCGGCTAGTTAATTTTTATAGAAGTCTAGCATACTAATATAACCAGCACCATACAAACCCACATTTCAAAATTTGTACAAATATTATAAAAATTCAACAAATTTTACCGATTACACCAAAAAAATTTAATTTTTTATTCAAATTCTTGGAAAAATGTTAGGTATGCGTTTTATAGCCTATTATAGTAGGATAAAGTGCAAGTTTCAAGACGCTTGTATCATGCATATATAGAACTACAATTTTATCATGTAGATACATACATATGTACAGCCCGCTTCACTTGAATATGTACAAAGTTACATCTGAATTGTTGATCATCGAAGAAGTTTGTTTTTTGATCACATATTGAAGAATTATTAATTTTAAAGAAGTAGTGAAAATTGAGAAAACTGCTATCTTATTTGTGCTTATTATTTTGAATCCCTTGAATAGGCACAGTGGCTTTAACACAAGGAAAAACCTAGATTGAACCATCAAAAGCATAACATTCATTTTAATTCTAACATATAACACACAATATATGGAAAAAACCCCTATCCGGTAGACATTACTATAGGCGCTTTGAAAAATCAAGGACATCTCGCTGCTTACTACTTTATCTGACAAGCAAAATTGCAAAACATCCTCTTCCAAATATTTTCCATTAAATTTAGGTCCTGTGAATGAATGTACTCTGAAAAAAATACGACTTTGCTTCGTTATCCTCGTTTTTACAACACCTGTAGGGCGAATCGGTGCGTAATTTTCTAGCATATTCAAGAACAAGTTGTGAAAATATGCGACAAATGTAAAAAAAAAAATCCTTAATAGTTGTTTTGGATGGATTATTCGTAATTTTGGAAACTGGAAATATTGGGCCTCATGCATAAAAAGTGAGCTTAAGCTCCGACTCGATTTTTAGTACAAATTCTTGAGCTTGAGCTCACCCCAATACGACTTGCCTTTTTTCCGTTTTGGATTTTTTATGAATTTAAAAAATAAAAAAATTTAATATTTTAGGCAAAAAATATTTTTTTTTCTTCATACATTTATTTTTACCGGCAAAACTGTTGATTATATAGAAAAACGTTATATGAACAGATTAAAGGAATTGTAATTTTTAATTTTTTTAAATTTGTTTGAGCAAAATCGGACTAGTGGTTCTCGAGTTATGTCAAAAAAAATACCACCACAGGTGACAATTTCCCCTATATGATAGTTACTAACTTCAAATCGATATATCTCGATTCCTAGACGTGACCCAGAGTAACGCCGGGACACGTATAACTTCTTTTTTACCGATATAACTTTCCCCGGTAGTTTGAACCCTTCCCGATCACTGACCCCCACCATTTGACTCACAGTGTTATTAAATCCGTTGTAGCGAACAAAATTAAGAAAGAGAAAACCACAATTTTTTAGTGGTTCTTTCAGGCATGAGAGTAGTACAAGGTTAGGGTTGTATAGTAAAACTGATGCCTTTTTTTAACATTTTGTAAACACAGAAGGGTATAGGCACGATATGCTTGAGAAGGCAGCGAAAGCTTCATTCAACTGCACGACTTGTTCGCACGCACACAGCGACATCAATTGCACGCACACTACAAAAATGCTCTGCCAAAGTTGCCCACCGCTGGTATAGAGTAATCCGTGGTTCCCTTGTGGTGTCGTCAACACAAACGTTTTTCTTTCATTTTGGTCCACTATCTCGACAATAAGATACAGACCTCGTAAAGGACTTTTGTATTTCCATCTAGCTTTTTGCCATTTCATGATTTTTTTGCAATGCTGTGAGCCGGCTTCAACTGTCAGAAACATTTGCATTTTCTTCAGTTTTATTTCCAACAAATCGCCTGCGAAGTCCTGGACCCACGAAGCTCACCATTTATGCATTTTTGCAGTTGAAAGTGCGCTTGCTTTGCTGTGTTAAGGTCTAATTACCCTTTAAATTCTTAAAAATGTTTTAAATGTAATTCTAACAATTTTGCTATACACATAAGGAGGCTACGCATCTTTGTACCTATTCAAGTGAATTAAAATAGTAAGAATAGTGGCTGTTCATACTTTCCATCAGGTTATCTGGTTATATTTTTTATTCAGTTTGCAATAATAAAATACACTACAGAATAATAAGTTTTAAATAGATAACCTGATAACAGCCACATAATTTTTGTGTAATTTGATATAAAGTGGAATAAAATCCAAAGTAATCAAGGTGTTTTTTTCATGTTTTCTTAAGCGAGATCAAAATTAAACTTCTCTGATGCCCCAGATATAAGCATTGATCTTGTGGAAAATATGTGTATACACATATAGGTATACCTATTCAAGTGAAGTGGGCTGTACATAAATACGTGCATAAAATATTCGTGTATGTTTATTTTCCAAATTATTCAACTTACATCTGTGCGTATATTAAAGCAGTAACACACATCGGTACTATCATGCAAACCACTGTCCAAACGAAATAGCTATGCTCTCCTTGTTGATGATATTCCACAGCCAATTTAATATTGAGAAGCACTGTGATGACTCGCATTAATATAGAAATTACAGTTGCTGCTATATCCCTGAAAGACACGGTTTTTTCCTTCCACGCATGTGTTCCAGCATCAACGCCATCTGCGTCTGCGCCATCGGCATCCGTTTCTATGCATTCAGGTAAATTACTTTTCCGCATGCACTGTTGGCGTGTCAATCTCATCAAATCCAAAATTGAAGTAATATTCTCCATAATTTCTATACCAATTTGTTCATGTATCGAACATACATGCATATACATATATGTATTAATTAATGAAGTTGATTAAAACTTATCGCCATGCGTCAGCGTGTAAACTGGACATTAATCATTTCATCTTATTTTTATGGTGCGACGAAACGACCTCACATTCGAGTAAATTATTATGAGCATCTAGTTTTCCCCAACAAAATGTGCACGTATACCAGTGTATGGGCGTGTATGTTTAACTTGTATGTTTAACTAATCTTTGTTTATTTATTTATGGTAGAGCTAATAGCTTAAAAAGGAAAAATGCAAAAATAAACATATCGCAGCAACAAATATTAAACGTCAGAAATATAAAAGCGAACGTAGGAATTAAAACAAACAACAAACGATACCACGATCAGCTGATGGCCTAGGCGATCATAAAGTCGATAGGCAGCAAACATGATTGAATCATGGGCAGCAAATACCGGCTACACATTCGGTTCTTTCCCGTACGCAACGCGGGATCCCGTGGACAAATGGCGCTTACGGCAAAATTTGACTAAAGAAAAACCCTTATAAACTCAAAACTAATTAACAATAAACATTAAAAATTAAATAATTTAAGTGTGAACTAGTAACATTTTCAGAGACTTTGTAGAAAATCTATCTTTGCGTTTTTGGGAATTGTATTCCAAACTTTAATCGCGATTTCCCACAACCTACCGAAATTAACATACGACAATCTTTTACCCAGGCGACGAAATGGATAAAGTGCCAAAGTACATATCAGTTGTTTTGCATTTAACTACATGTAGCCTGCATTTACTTGGTGCTTTTAAAAATAGTGAGTGGAGTGNAACTAAGCAATTACTTTTTCTCAGATTTTCATACCTTTCACTTAAATTTATTTGAAAAAATTTTGTGAAAGGTCTGAAATTTTAAGAAAAAGCATTTGCTTAGGTTTTATGCATACGGCCCCTTGTTAAATACACCCATGATACAAATATTTAAAGGTAAAACCGCTTGCCCAATTCGTCGGCCATCATTTACTTTTTGAAGTTTGTCTATTTTATAAAATTGAAATTTTGAGAGCAACTCAAATGCCAAATAAAAGTAAAACAAAAAACAAATAAATGAAAATACCCTGCAAACCAAAGTTCCCGAAATCTTAACGAAATCTTTTGGAGTATCTGATTTCTGTAGCGATTTTTTCCCGAATCTTCAAAGAAAATTATATGAAGTGGTTGACACGAACTCGTAAAGAAATTTCTGTACGAAAAATAAAGAAAATTCTGAAAAAAGTCTGCAAGAAATTCTTCACATAGCAGCATTATTTTCATTTCTTTACCGATTTTCTTCCGAAATTTCGTAAGAGAATGGAAGTGTGCGTAATTTATTTCATTTTAGAAAATTCGGAAAAAAATCGGATGGGATCTTTCCGAATTCTTTAAAAATTCTTTACGATTCAGAATACTCTGAAAAAATGGTTTGCAGGGAAGGCACATTTACATATATATGTATGTAGTTCCCAATCAAAGCTCGTTCGTCGCTTTTAAAATCTCGATAAATAAATAAAATATACTAAAAAGAAATTTGTTATTGAATTGGCTTTTAAGGATGTAATAAAAATAAATTCTCATTTATTTTAGAATTATTAATAATTACTGGCGGCCGCTGTGGTGTTGTGGTTAGCAATGCACGGTACAACTCCGCAGAGCCTGGGTTCAAGCCCTGGTCAAAGCAAAATATATAGAAGTTTTTTTCTTAACAATGCTCGCCCTTCGGTATGCAATAGCAAACCTCCGAGTGTATTTCTGCTATGAAAAACAGCTTCTCTTAAAAATACAATCGCCGTTCGGAGTCGGCATACCATATGTGTAAGTGTCAATCTTATATTATTATTAATAGTTACTAAGGAATAAACTTTATAAAAACTTTATTCTTATACGAAACGAAAATAATAAGATATTCTTATTTGCTTATGTGAAAATTTCTAAGCTGTACCTCATAAAAAAAATAATGACACCCATTACATACAATGTTTTCCGTTCAAAAATAAATATGTCAATTGAAATTTCTTTTGTTTTCATTTTGCCTTTATTTTTTAATGTCAATCGCAATTGTATAAAAGAATTATAAAAAAAAGAGTATTCCACCAGAATCCAAACAAAATTTCTTAAATTCCAACTAACTGCCATTTAATTTAAATTATGAAAAAATTTATTTTTTTTTGGTTTTTACACCATACGTACATTTGAAATCTTACCATGCTATTATATAAATTTTATTGTTTGCATATTTGCATTATTATTATAGTATGCTTTCTTCTGTTGAGCGGAGTGTGGTGTACAATTTTGAACTGTTTCTAATGCATATTCACATTGGAGATACGCGTACATACATTTTTTTAATACTGGAATTCAACCGCATTTCTTTGCAAAGATATTTCTAAATACGCGTGTATGCTATTTTATTTATCCTTGCGTTTTTATCTTGAGTTTTTTTGTCTTACGAGTGTAGACATGTACTTATTGAAAGAGAAAACGACATTGAAAATACCATAAATAACCGACTAATGGTCGTTTATCTACCATAAGTCGACACTTTCAAAATAAACGAAAAAAATAAATAAATTTTCAAATATTTTGGTTGTTTGATACAGAAATGCATGTACATAAATATGTATATATTGCATATGTAAAATATTACGTTTTCAAAAAAAAATAGCAATCCAAAATTTAGCGAAACAAATAAATAAAAAATAATGATTGTATCTGAGTTGTCTGAACATGACATTGTAATTATTCAAAGATGTCTTTATTATTAACTCTACCTCGCTGATAAGTTTTTTATGTTTCTATTTTGCTGCATGGCAAATACTCTGTTGCATGTGATATTGGTTTTATGAAAGTCGCACTTGGTTTTATACTGGCAGTGAGTAATATGAAGAATAAAATTTTCTACTTCGTGGGTATTTTCCCGCTGGTTTTGAACTCAGTCATTTCCTGGAATAAAACATTGGAAAATACATATCAAGTGATTTTCCTCCGAAGAACGGTGTCAATGCATTTGGTTTTAAGTTAATTATGCCATTACTTACACGGTCGTAGCGCGCCTTGTCCTTCTCGGCCATTAACACGTACCTCTGTTTAACCTCTGGATCCACATTGGACCATTTACGACCAAGCTCCTTGGCAATATCGCCAAAGCCATATTCGGGATTCGCAGCCTTAACTTTGCTGCGTTCCTCATTGCAAAACCAGAAGAATGCAGATCTAAAGAGATTAATGCGATTTTTAGCTAGATTTCATGTTATAGCGACAGCTTGGCTACGAACTCACAATGATCTTTTCGGCGCAATCGGATCCATTTTACCTACTACCGAAATGTTATCCAAATTTAAGAAAGGGATATCAAAGGACGCGTATGTATTAGCAAAAACCGCTTCGTTTAAATCAACTCACATTTACATTAATAAATGCACTAAATGAACACGTATTAATATTTAGTTGTTAGTACAATTTACTTCAACGGAATTAATAACAAAATATCTAGAAACCGTATTAATTATTACAATATAAAGATGAACAAAAGTACATAAAAGTGGCGTCGTATTGTTAGAAATGTGGGGAAAATATCGATGTATTCCAATTATCGATGTTTTGCTTCGATACATCGAAAATGTTCTACTCAATTTAAAATAGTCGATGTATCGATGCATAAATGCATCGATGTTTTTTGAAAACTGAAACTTCTGAACATTTAACCGCCATTTCAGTTTTTCAAGTGTGCAAAAAAGGGACTTGAGTTTGACCACAAAGTTGAGATGCCTCCAAAAAGTTTCGCTAGAAATACAATAACCTGAATTACAGTTATTAATTTAAAATTTTTTACAGTTTTGCTTATAACATATTTTGTTGTGAAATTATGTCTGAAAAATCGTATGCACATCGATGCGTCGATGTATCGAAAAATATCAACGCATCGTAAGACGGGTTCACACGTGTGCGGAGTTGACTGTCATCAAGTTGAACCTCGTGTTGTCAAGCAACTTGATGAACGCTGGCAATGGCCTTGAATCAAAATTTGTACTGCGAAAATAATAATGGGATTCATGAAACGTCGCAAAGTTATTGCAAATGTCGCATTTGTCGCAAATTTGCCATCTTGCGACACAGCTGATTACTTTTGTATGGAAACTTTCTAGCGACAAATACTATGGCAATGTCACATTTTTTTTTGGTAATTATTGCAAAGTCAAAGTCGCGAAGCACATGTTTTTTTATTGTCTTCAAATACTTCAAAAAAGGTAAGACTGCTTCGAATTTTAGTAGTAAAACTTTTCTCTTTCTCTAACGCGCGGCATTTTTGAAAAATTTTACATTAGCAATCCAGAGTTGCGGTAGGTCGCTCATACAACTTTGTTCGCAACATGGCCATTTCGCCAAAAATGCCACTTTGCGACGTTTTATGAATCGAACTAATATGTATTTATTACTATCCCCGCTAAAAACAGAAGTAAAGTAGGTACTTGGTGCCATAATTAAAACACAGTAGGGGTCTTCATCAAAAATGATAAACTGCTGATAAACTAGATAAAAGGATAAATTTATCATTTTGATAAATGAACTGTCAAACTTTATATGGAAATCTATTTAAACAAAGTTGATCACTATATCAAACGACTTTCGTGGATAAATGATTTCAAAATATATATTAGTATAAATATGTATATGAATTTAATTTTTTTCGTGGTAAACTTTCCGCTGAAATCAGCCTATGCCTGAAACTTTTTGATTATACGAAAATCATTTTATAATCTTGTATTTGAATATGGATTTTGAGATCGTAATAATACATAATATTCAATTCTCAAAAATCTTGGTCTCAATGATAGTAAGCATATATTATTCATTCAAGGAAAATTGTTAAATAAGTATAGAAAGCCTATGGACAACGATGGTTGGTTTACACATTAAGCACAAAATTATATGCATAAATAACTTTGAATCTAAAACATATGTACATGAAATCGAATTATTCGAAAAATATCAAACTCATCATCATAACACAGAACCTTTTCTTTCTACTGTAAGTGAACTCCTTGAGGAGGTACTGTCACTCAGAGTCATGTCGGTGTAACTAACACGTATTTATTTTCACTAACACATCCAAACCGACTCGCGAGTCAGACGCACCGTGGATGCCGCCTATTAAGGCCGGTCCACATAGAACTTTCGCCTTGGCTTTGGCGTTGGCGTTGGTTTGACAGAACGCAATTACAAGTATGCATGCTACAATTAACGCTTGACAGCGAATGCTTGGGCCACTAAATTCACATACTAACGACAGATAAATTAATATTTCATATCAATAATTGCATTAAAAACGATATTTCTTGCCCGCACTTGATTAAAAAGGAATAAATATTTCACATAACTTTATTTATTTGCAACAGCTGACGAGCGACGCACGCGAAAAGTTGAGAGTTGGCTATGTGGACGGCTGCATTTGAATGCATGTATTAATAGTCAGCTGTTGAAGCGACGCCAACGCCAACGCAACGCCAAAGTTCTATAGGCCCGTTTACATACAACTTTGGCGTTGCGTTCGCTGACTATGAATCCATGCATTTATATGAAAGTCTCCACATAACCAAAGTTGGACAACGCCAACGCCAACACAACGCAGAAAGATGGCCAACTCGCAACTTTTCGCGCGCGTCGTTCGTCAGCTGTTCCAAATAATCAAAATTATGTGATTTAATTTTCCTTTTTAATCAAATGCGGACAAGAAATATAGTTTATAATGCAATTATTGATATACAATTTTTTATTTATCTGCCGCTAGTATGTTATAGGCTGTTTTTGCTTACGCGTAAATGTACATTTATCCATACAAAATTCGTCACCTAAATGCAACTAAATGCAACTCCATTTTTGCATTTAGAATCTAAATGCTAAAAGCAACCCTGTGATCTTCCAAAATTTCCACGATTCGAACATGGTTTAATGAGAAGAAGTGGCAACATTGCTTTTTCGAGTATACAGCCGCTAGCTGCGTTTCAGTGATCGCCGATCGAGATTTCATTTATTATTTTACATTACGTGGATAAAGAAAAGTTACGCAAATTANGCGACTGGAACACGGCTGTTTAACAAAAGCATACGATTTCGAACTCGCGTAAATGTACATTTGCTAAATGCTATAGCATGAACGCTCTTCGAAAACATATGTTCGAAATGGCTAAATGTTGCATTTTAAATGCAGCAAAAACGCTGCATTAATTTAGTGGCCAAAGTATTCTCTGCTAAGCGTCCATTGTAGCAAGCACGGGCATTACTCGCGCTGCTGTCAAAGCGACGCCAGCGCCAACGCAACGCGAAAGTTGTATGTAGACGGGCCTTTAGTGGACGGGTCCTTAGAGTATCACGTTCGGTGTGAATTTCTAGCTACGTATTGTCAGTTGGGCAGCTGCAAGAGTGTTGCAAACTTTCATCAGTACAACAGTAATTCCGATTTTATTACGTGCCTCTAACAGGCCCAATATTAGGTTAGGTATGCTGGCCAGCTACTGCGTCGCTTCACATGTTAGTCCGAAATAAAATCAGAGCTATCACAGAATCCAACGTAGAAAATCTACGAATTCGAATGCCCGCTATGAATATGAAAAAATTTCTATCCCTGAATCCGGGTGAACTCGAAAATGGCGTTGCCAGCTTCGAATGCTGATAAGAAATCAGTTAGTGCAAAGGAAACAATAGACATTTATGCATGCCATTTTGCGCACGCACTCCCACAGTCGCAATGGCAAATTGAGCAAAGCACTAGCACTCTTATGCTGACGATTGCTCGATAATGGCATCTGGGAATGGAATTGATGACTTGTGCTCGAAAGTAAACGGATATCTCGCCCAGCTTTCTCGCTTCTTTCTCGTTTACGAGGTCGTTTGCGCATCAAATTTGCCTCGTAAATTTACGAGGGGCTCGTAAATAGAGCTCCATATAAATTTTGACAGTCCTTTTACGAGGCTCGTAAATTTACGAGCCTCGTAAAAGGACTGTCAAAATTTATATGGAGCTCTATTTACGAGCCCCTCGTAAATTTACGAGGGGCTCGTAAATAGAGCTCCATATAAATTTTGACAGTCCTTTTACGAGGCTCGTAAATTTACGAGCTTTACGAGCTTTGCGAGGTCGGCCGCTGTGGTGTAGTGGTAAGCAGTGCGCGCTTCCACTCCGCAACGCCTGGGTTCAAGCCCTGGTCAAAGCAACATCGCAAAAAAATATAGAAAAAGGTGTATTCTTAACAGCGGTCGTCCCTCGGCAGGCAATGGTAAACCTTCGAGTGTATTTCTGCCATGAAAAACAGCTTCTCATAAAAATTCAATCGCCGTTCGGAGTCGGCGTAAAATTGTAGGTCCCTCCGCTTTGTGTGACAACATCAAGGCGCACGCCACAAATCGGAGGAGAAGCTCGGCCAAACACTAACATATGTGTAAGCGCCAATCTATTATTATTATTATTATTACGAGGTTTGTGAGGCATTTACGAGTTTAAGGGAAGAACTTCTTTATTTGGGGCTGACTATAATATGAATAAGCAAGCGTATGCAAACGTACTAATACACATATACCCTATTCTGAAACTATAATGTACTTAACATCAAGTTTCGCCAAGTTTCGTCAAACGTCATTTGCTTAAGGAAAGGGCGTTACTGGTCGCACCTTCCGTACGGAGTCAGCTGTTTGTACTCGTATGTATGTACGTACATATGTAACACATGCAGTATTGCCGCTTTGCGAATTTTTTTCCCAAAATTGGCCATTTTTACCTTTTTTTAACATATTTGGTAATTTGTTAACTTATTTTTCAACTTGGTAACTTTATAGATGCAGTCCTACATGTAACATAGGTCAAAACAAGTTCTGGTTCCACATTAGGAAGTGGGCCGTAAGCGTTTCCTTTTACAGAAATACCAGGTAGTCCTGAAAGTTTCGCAAGTCAAAACTGAACACATCTAAGTAAAATATAGCCACCCAACAGTCTATACTACGTTGCTTATGCATTTGAAAGACTCGTCGTTCATTTTCTGGCAGTCAGTTACGGCAGCTTATTGTGTCATTCTTAAAGACCGTTCGCACCAGGCGATTTTGCGTTCAACTTTTGCGTTCAACTCACGCAGGGTTGCACGAAAAAAAATTAATGGCCATTACTAGATAAGGTTTATATCTTGATACATATGTTAGAATATAAATAGCCAATAGAGACCGCTCATTTTTCTTCAAGAGCAATATATATCAGAGCTTATAGCTTGCCATCTATTGCCAGCAATTTGGTAGTTTGAAAGCTATATGTTCATTTGCATGAAAACGTGGTGGCGGCAACATTATTGATATTTCAATATAAAAGCAAATATTGGGCTGTTTTCTGTGAAAATATTTGTTATTATGTAATTGGATGTAAA
>NW_016168979.1:0-18249 GCF_001687245.7 Rhagoletis zephyria
ATTGATACACCTCGGCTTACCATCTAGCGGAAGGTTTCGGAAGGGTGAAAAAACATATATCTAATACTTGCGCCGGGTATTTAATGTTCGGCTCCGCCCGAACTTAGACTTTCTTACTTGTTTTTAAAGTATATTTGAATATACCTGCAACGTTTTAGAAATTTTAAATCAGTTAAATTTATAAGTTAAATGAAATATTTCAATATGGGTGTCAAACGTGGTAAAAATAAGCTTTCTTTCTAATATATATTTGAAGATAGAGCTTTATTGAAAAATGAAATATTTTCGCAGTGAACTGCAGTTTAAAAGTTCCAGTTCAATTAAACGAGAGATTAAATGTAACATGCGACTGTCAAATGAAAGAGGTTAAATACATTTTTTTCTCCAAAATATTTTCGAAGAAGATTGCTTGCCACCTCTTTTAAAATCAAATTTAACTTAGTTAATTGATTTGGTCGAGGAATCCTACATATTTACAAAAAATTTTTTCGAATACATTTTATAAGAGAGGAAAGGCAAATATTGACACTGGCTTGAATAAGATAACCACCATAATAGCGGCATCAAATGAGCAGTAACGTTTGATAGCATAACGATAACCGTATATCAGGGGGGCAGGACCGCGGGCAAAAGCTCGTAGTTAACATATTTCCGGCAGGGTTGCACCGCCGCATAGCTCATCGTATCTGCAACTATTGTATGTACATATATACATATGTAGCAGGGATGTTGCGAATATTTGCATTCGTTATGCGAATGATTCGCATTATTTTACACATTCGCATTCGACATTCGCATTCGAATCAAATGATACGAGTGTGCCGCGAATGTGTACATGGGCAGAGAGTCCACTCTACTGTTGTTGAAATGGCTCTAAGTCTGCCTAACCAGGGTGCGGACAATAACCGGATTTTAGCTTCAGGCGCTAAACGGTTAAGTAGTATATCAAGCAACATTGATGGGCCTTCAACAAGTACTGCTAAAAGTCTTATAAGCAACCTAGAAATAATTTTAGATTTCTACAGCGAAAGTGAAGGCTCGGATGTAGAATCTGGAGACATTAAAAATTTGAAATTAAAGCTCAATTGAAGGCCTATCTTAACGAAAAAACGAGCTCATCTCGGTGAAAATCTTCTCGATTGGTGGAGAGCTAAACTAAAATACGACAAATTGAAAGATCTGGCCCGCAAATATTTTAGCGCTCCACCCGCCAGCGTTCCAAGTGAACAATTGCTCAGTGCTGATTATAGATTTTTTAATGTTATTCCTACAAATTTTTTTTTTTTATGTTATTCGAAACATCCCTAATATGTAGGTAGTGTAGTCATTGAGCGCCATCACCTGCTCAAGTGGCGCGCAGATCGAGACATTCACAACTGTCTACTCATCGTTGATGCGTTCGTTTGTTCGGGCCTTTTGACTGCTTAGCAATTGCCCCTATTCTTTTGAATTGTNCCTATCTTAACGAAAAAACGAGCTCATCTCGGTGAAAATCTTCTCGATTGGTGGAGAGCTAAACTAAAATACGACAAATTGAAAGATCTGGCCCGCAAATATTTTAGCGCTCCCCCCGCCAGCGTTCCAAGTGAACAATTGCTCAGTGCTGATTATAGATTTTTTAATGTTATTCCTACAAATTTTTTTTTTTTATGTTATTCGAAACATCCCTAATATGTAGGTAGTGTAGTCATTGAGCGCCATCACCTGCTCAAGTGGCGCGCAGATCGAGACATTCACAACTGTCTACTCATCGTTGATGCGTTCGTTTGTTCGGGCCTTTTGACTGCTTAGCAATTGCCCCTATTCTTTTGAATTGTTCTTTCTATGGCTTCACCTTTAAGCTTGCTTTGTTGTTCTTATTGTTTATATTTTTTTGTTGATTTTTTATTATTGTTGTTGGCATATAAAGTATTTTTATCCTATTTTTCATGGCTCACCTCACATTCCAGCTTTGTTTGTGCGCAAGTTCTAGACCAACATACATATGTACGATTATACATACATATGTACATATATACCTTCAAATCTGTTGCATTATTCTTTGACTTTGGCTTCAGGTTGCATTGTGGTTGGGGTCTTTGTGGTTTCACTTCAGCTTCTTCGCACTCTTTCCGTTCTTCAAGATTGTTATCATTATTATGCTTGTTTCGTAATTATTAGCGTGTCTGCTTTTTAGGAGCTTAGTTGAAGTATGTACAATATTTTTCTTTTGCTTTAATTTCTTTTGTTCTTTTATTTTTTTATTGCACTTTGTTTACCTTTTTTCATAACTTTTATATTTGTTTTACACTAATTTCTTATTTGTTCTATAAAAAAAAGCTAAATGTATGTATAATCTCCAAACTTTTCACTTATGTGCTTCTCTAAAAGACTTTCTCACGCAATACTGTTACTGTTTACTTACATACAAAAAAAGTTCACCCGTTTTGGAGCTACTACTCATTAACTTGTTTGCTCTTCTGCTAAAGCTTTGAACTTAATTCTCCTTTGCTGCACAACGGCTTACATTACATATCTTGTTTTTTCTTTATATTTTTTCACTTTGACGTGCACCGTTTTTGTTTGAATTGTGTTTTTTAAAGTTAGCTGCAAAGTAAGGAATAGAAATTAATTTTGTTTTCATTTTTCAGCTTAAATAAATACTTAGCCACTGACAATGCGCTCGTTTGTTGATCTCTTGACACAGCAAGTCTTATGAGTTCATTTCTAAATAAATTCTATAGAAACTATTGGCGTTTTCTTTTCTACCGAAAAAAAAATTGCTTTTTCCAGAGCCTCTACGCACAAATACTAAGGAAAGGGCAATGAAAAGGTCACATTTTTTGTAGAAAAGAAAACGCAATATGTCTTTTACCGCCTTGTCTTGCGTCTTGTTTGTTTGATTGCAATCAGTCAAGTCTCATAGATATCCAGCAATTAGTTTTCACTATTATTATTTTTGTTGCAGCCGCTGAAAGTGAAAGACTCTCACTTTGACTCGAGAAATTTCGTTACTTTTATGTAAGTTTTAAATTTTTTTTTTACGTGATTAATTTATTGTTGCTGGTTATCAGCGATAAACTCCTAAATTCAACTAGCGTGCGTATTACCTTCCTGAGATCGGCATCGACATGATTACACTAACGGAAAATCGACGGAGTCAGCTTTGCATGACGTTGGTGTGGGCGGCGGTGTAGTAGTAGTTGGATAAGCTAGTAACCAGATATGTGAGCAGATGTATGTACGTGGTGTGCTCTCCCCATTATTGTGAGCGGTAGCGTTGAACGGCATATTGCTGGAGGAGGGGTTAAAGACATATGCTGACGAGGTAGTGCTAGCTGGAGCTTTTCTTTCTACTGTAAATTAAATCCTTGAGAAGGAACTGGGTAAACCACACACGTGTAAAACCGAGTTATTACTGTTTTGAAATAGAAATAAGGTACCCAAATTTAGACCATCCATAGGCGGAAAGACCATGTCCTATTATCCAATGTAAAATAACTGAGGATCATCCTAGAGACTAAATGGTACTGGAAACTTAACGTTGAAAAATGTTAAGAGAGGGCCTACAAGCATCACTTACTTCATTTGTTAAAGGATCTTCAGTATAAACTGGAGATTAAAAGCGAGACTTGTGATGTGAATGTACACCGCTATCATAAGACAGATCCTTACCTACGGCGTCCAACTACTGCGACCAGCTTTACCCTGCAGTGAAAAGCCAAACCAGTTAGAAAAAATACTAGTTCATTAACTATTATGTGCCTACCAGTTCGACAATTTCGAAGAACTTAGGCGATCAGCGACATCTGCCTTTGAATTGCCAAAGCCAAAAATAAAACGCAATGAATTAATAATAATAATAGATTGGCGCTTACACATATGTTAGTGTTTGGCCGAGCTTCTCCTCCGATTTGTGGCGTGCGCCTTGATGTTGTCACGCAATGAATTGCTTTTCTTAAAAATGTCGGCTGTGGCGTCACGTGAAGACTACTGGTTCTGGTTCTGAAATCGCAGGTTCGAGGCTGCTTGGAGGTGGTTAAGATTTTTAAAGTTAAATATATGTAAGTAAAAATAATTTATTCAGTTTATAAATAAATAACAAATTTGAAAATCTAATTGCACTGCAAAAAAGCATTTAGGAAGAAATATAAAAACAAAGAAATTAAACAAAAATTTTTTTTTATTAAATTTAAAAATTACAATAAACAGCATAAACAAAAAAATAAATTTATAAAAAAATAAAAATAAAATAAAAAATAGAAAATAAAAAAGTTTCCCTGCGCCAGGATTTGAACCTGGGACCTCAGGCTAACCATGCGAGTGCTCTGCTCTGTCGGCCATTGTGACTGCTGGAGCGTCGCGAGCAAAAAGGCACTCTTATGCTTTTCACGGGGCATGAATTGGCAGACTATCTCATCAACTGGTATGATGCTACTAGTATTTATACTAGTAGATGCTGATGCATAGCCTGACAATTGACATCTCGTAGGACATCGCAATGTTAAAAATACCAGTCGCTAACATTGAAAAAGGATAGAACGTGAACTAGTTCGGCTGAAACGCAAACCGGTAGAATTCTAGTTCACAACTAGTAGCTTTCCCTGCAGGGTAAGTACATAGACAGTATAATACAAAGATCGACATGTTCGAGAGTTACTGAAGCATTGGGATCCAGGCCCTCAGAAGCACTGAATGTCGTCCCCAATGTGATTCCTTTTGATCTAAACCTAAACGAAATCGCGATACACTCAGCACTAAGTCTCTGGGAGTCGGGGCTGTGGAAAATGGAGACCTTTATGCAAAGCTCAATCTTAAGTCTTGGTCCGATAGAAAATAAAGCCACGCACTACATCGCATCAATCCAGGGTTTTGGCTTGAATGTACTTGTGCGCTTTCCATTCAGAAGGGAATAGAGAAGTGGTCGAGCTGATGATAAGGAAGTCATATGTATCTACACTGACTGGGATACCCCTCAGACAAATACACATTGAAACCAGCAAGGAGAAGATGGTCAGAGATCCAGACTTGAAAGAAAGCACGTGAGCTTTGGCCTGACTATAAAAACGGCGGCGCTGATGTGTATGTAGGTCAATGGTTTATGTATTTACGATTGTATATAGGGACTATCAACGGTCACTGGCAGCTAGAAAAACATGCTTATGGAATAGGACCTCCGTACAACGAAATATGCCGCAGCTGCTGTCTAGACGGCAGCAAGGAAAACTTGCCTTAAATACTTTGTTTCTTTAGCGGCTTTTATCGAGCAACATAAAAAATCTGTATATTTTTCTTGATTAACTTGAATAGTTACAAAGGCTTTAATACAACACCGGAAATATAGCCACATCTGACTACTCGACCGATAATGGTGTCGAAGTAGAGGTATGTAACCCGTAAAGTTCCATTTCGATGGCATGGGGCGGGTAAACTCTGCGCTTTAAACCGAGCTGCATGCCATTACACTATTTCCGAGACCTCTAAAAACACTCGTAACACTCGGAGAATTCTTTGGTATAAATATTTCCTTTGTTCGTTTACACCTGCTCCGTGCCATTCTTGTGAGCTTTTTGCGCCGTAAGAGTTCTCGACATGGACGTAGCTCTTGTTGTGACGGTAGTTGTAACTCTTGTGGATTTTTTTTGAGGATAACAAATCTTAGAGTTGATGAGATTGAAGTTTTTCTTTTTTTCCAACTACTGGCCGTCTGGCGAGAGATACGAATAAGGTTTAGTAGCTCTAGAAGCCACTCGATATCCGAAAATGCCTTCAGAAGCCACTACTAGCAGGCACTAGTCGCAGGTGGGCCTACGTAAATACACTAAACAAACTAAAGGGGGAAAATATGCCCTCTCTCTTAGGGTGGTCCTTAAAAATTTCTACGAAAATCTAAAAAATTAAATATTTTTTAAGTGCCAAAAATTCGGAAAAATTTTCATTTTGACCCGCAGCAACCTAACGAGTTTATGAATTTATATCAATAACTGTAAATAATGTGTAAAATTTATCAGATTCTGTGTCAACATTTTCCGATTTTTAAATCAATTTAAATGCTTATACATAGAAAAAAATAAAGAGGTGAACCATACAAAATTTAGATGTTAATATTATGAGGACTACGTTACTCTGTGCGCAATTCAAATTTCACAAAAAAAAATCTGGGAAACCCTAATGTATATCAGACTGTGTCGTGAACAGTTTCTAATTATCCCGAGTCGAGTGTATTATTTCTACTTACTTACATATCTTTTACTACCACAATTAATTTTATAGTTGATAACAAATAATTTCTTTTCTATTTCTTTATAGGTCAGATATTGGTGTCTTTATTTCTAAATAATGAGTAAGTTAAATCATGTAACACGTTATACAATATATAGTACTTAAATATAATTGCTAGTTTATATTATTCGTTTTTATTAGCTGTTAACTCTAACATTTTTATGTTTATAAGGGAGATGCTATTAAGGGGGCCCTAGACGGTCAATTATTTGATAAAGCATGATTGGTTGTCTAGGAACCTCATCTAGGCTAGACCCAACCGTTGACGATGATTGATGCAAACTTTAAATGACACAATCAGTGGGCGAGTGTGCTGGATCATTTTGGCCAATTTTGATTAAGCATTACGTCAATCATGTCATTGACATAGAGGACACATCATCGCTCCTTCAAATTCATGAATTTTAGGTCGTTCAAATCTATGCCAAAGAAGCCAGGTACCTCAATGCGATGAATAGTCTTTGAGTTGACAGCTCACTTCACGTTTGTTTGTAACCTCCTTCTCTATATATTTTGCGCCGTACTACTTAAGTCCAATAAAAAATTAAAACTCACTTGGTCCATTCCAAGGAGGTTTCCTTAGTCTTCTTGCCTTCTATCGCACAGAACGTTAACTAAATGCTCATAGGTGATATGATTTCTCACTTGATCCCGGTGATTGGACAACCGTCTTTAACTATTAGCTTGGTTTTTCCGTTTGTGGGCAGTCAGTGTTGAGGAAAGAAAGGCCTTACGTGTATTCCCAACCATTTTTTAACATTAGAGACAATTCACGATAGACCTTTCGTGTCGGAAACTAAGCTCAAAATTGGATTTCTCTAAAAAAAAATGATAGGGTCGATTGAAACCAGCGTCAATTGAATGACTTCACCGTTGGATCAGCATTTTGCTCGTCTAGGCTCAGATTTAGGATTACATCAAGCAAAAAGTGACCCTCAACAGTCACGTAAAATTTATAAGCAATTACGTACCTGCTCAATAGCAATTTTTTCGCAATCGTACTTAATTTCCAGTGAGTTTGTAGGCTTAACAAACAAACAAAAAAAAGCGAAACAAAAACCNGCAATTGGTCTCTAGGCTCAAGTTTGTGTGTCAATTGAATTTTGTAGGCGTGTAAACATAGATCTTTTAAATACGCTGAACGTTGCTGTAGGAAAGGTTCAGTTTCTGTGCTCGACGACGAATTGACATTGTCGCAGCCTAGTCCACACTTTGGTCCAAAACAGCAATCATTTTTAGCCGAACGAGCTGTACGAAGACGTGTGGGTCTTGCCACGTTTTGTACCGATCCAGTTTCTCCGAATTTATGCAGGAAGCGGCTGGTTGTTGACTCAGATGGCCGGTTGTGTTGACCGAAAAAATCACGCAATGCGCGGAATGTACTTCTTCCAGAATAACAATATTTCATAAAACATTTGGATCGCTTTAATGCGTTGTTCAACTGAGTATCGCTCCAGGACTAAGTTTGCTACAACCTGTAGTACCAACTGTCTAAAAAAAACTTTAACATCTCACAAACAATTACTGTCAATGATCTGCATCGACCTTCAATCACCCTCTATATGTTTATGTAGGAACGTATTTTCAAGTCACTACCCTTTTACACGCCGAGCACTTTAAAATTCACTTCTTCACTTAGAACCCAACACTCAAAAATTTATTCTAAGTAGTTTGACCCACCCACTTTAAATAAAAGAGACAAACTGTGTACATTTTTTTGGCGATTAAAAGAAAGAAAGGCGGAAACAGACCACACAAGTGGCCAGATTATTTACTTTCACTGACGCTTTTATTTAGGCAAAAACAATTTGACACTTTCATTAAACAAGTTTCATAACCAAATTACAAAATATTAAACCATAATGGCGCAAAAAAGTTTACGTGCAAATTGAGGAAATGCTCGAAACACTTGTAAGCCACAAATGTCGACAAAATGCAACGCCCCTCTTGAGTTGCATTAAATTTTTATGTAGATAATAATTTGCGCCTCTCGAGTTAATCGAAAAGCGAAAATGCATGTGCCGTTCGGTATTAGAAAAAAAAATTTAATTGCGGAAAAGTGCAGTGACTGTAGGCTAGCCAAGCATAAAAGCTTATGCAACTAAGATAGTGCGGCATTTGATATAGTTAAAATTACGTTAATTTTTGATGTTCCAAAGTGTCATTATTAGTGTGTAAAGTTTTGGTTTTTTTTTTTTGATATTGTTACAAATAGGAATCGTGAATTCATTTGCGCATTGTTGTCTGACAAAATTTTCATTTTGATTTCCTGCTTACAGTCATGCTTGAATCTTTTGTTATGAGTAGCGGATCTGATGTACATATGACGACTCTTACAATACATATACAATCCTTAACTACTCAATCGACTTTGTTAAAGTTTCTTTTATTTACTACATATATATTTCCTTGGTCATCTGGATATAAGCTAAAATTTTTTGTACGAGTTATTTGAAAAACCTAGTAGTTTATGGTCCGATTTGGCTCATCTTATCTTATTTCGTCTTATAACCGTCTGTTTTTTTAAGCCGGACAACTTGCCAATTGCCTCTTGCAGACAGGTCGCTCTGCACTTAGCTCTTCCAATGTCCTTGCGGGCGCTCTATTACCCTTTCAAACATCAGATGGAAATCGTCGCACGAAAGTGAGTCGCCATGTCTAAAACTTAGTTTTCTCTTAGCCCTGTATCGGTTTGCACGGATCGATGGGAAAACTTTACCGATTTTTTTTTAAAGGAAAATGATTCACCCTAATGTACACATGTATATACCTGTGCTTATTTGGTATACATTTGTCATTTTCAATCAGACTTCGCAAGATTCAATGATGGGTCACCACCATTATTTTAAACTTGTCTTTATTTATTTAATTCCCAATATCTACTCAAATGCCTTGCCTTTGTTCCTTTAGTGTCATGTACATTCCACAATCAACACCAAATCGATTCAATTTATGCTAATCACGTAGCTTTTAAAACTCATCGTCGCGCCTGCAACTCATTGATCTTCCTTGCTTTCTTACATGACTTTTGTCTTTCACTACAAGTTAGAATGCTGCACACCTATGTATAAACATACAGACATACACTATTACATAATGACTTGATACGTGAATCTGATAAATTTGCCTATAGCATCATAGAATAATTAAATATGTTTGTATTTAAAAATTTACATAAAATAAAATCATTCCAAGAGTGCATGCGAACCTTTCAGTTGATGCCACCAACAACTTTGTAATAAATATCGGCCGAAAAAAAGTAATGAATATACATATTACGTATTTTTCTTTCAAAAATGCTTTTACAACGTTACTTGATTTTTTTTTTATACCCTTTAGTGGTCACTATATACAGTGGCGGATTTGAATATTTGTCACCCCTAGGGAACTCAATATTGCCGCCCTTTTTCCGATAAGAAAAATATTTTGANCAAATTTATATTATTTACTATACTTTTATTACAATTTGAGATGAAAAAGTGGTATTTGCCTTAAGTAAAGTTTTTTAAACTTTTAAAGAAAGCCATCATCAACACACTTTTTTCACTTGATAAGTTGTAATCTCAAAAATACTAAATTAGTTAACTTGAAAAAAAAAGTTGCAACTCAAATTTCGACGCCCTAGGCACCTGCCTATGTTGCCTTTACGGTAAATCCGCCACTGACTATATACATACATACATATGTATGTACTATATTGAATTCCTATTCCTTTTCACTGATTGTCACAGCTCATCGGCCTCACTATGTACTTCAGCGACTTTTACTTGTTGTTGCGCTGCGCATTAGCAGTCAAACTTAATCTGATATGCCGGCGACTATTGGTCAGGCTATAGTGATTGTTATTGGCATTGTTGTTGTTGTTGTTGCCGCTGAATGTCGCCTTTGGTAATGCTTGACTGGTGTTCGTTGGGCTCCAATGATTCCACGCTTGCGGGCGATGTCGACATTTTTTCTTCTAAATGCAAATAAAGATTCATAAATCTATAGTACAGACTACATACATACATATATATGTACATTAGGGTGGTAAAAAAACAGTTTCAGGATTGTTCTAAATGGAATAAAAAATTACCCGTATTTTTTGCTTTTAAAAAACATAATATTTAAAACTCCTTCAAAGCCCATGGAGTTTTCCAAAAAAATCGTCAGTATTAAAAAATGGTAAAAGAAGCGATTGGGTATTATTATTGGAAGTCTCCCGAAAAATATTGATTTTCAAGAATTCTATACCATTTCCACGAAAAAGTGTGTTTTGCTTATATAAAATAAATAGAAATTTTGATGGGCTTTGCGGTAAAACTACAAAAAAATGCTGGTATTTTTTCCATTTAGAAAAATCATAGGTAATGAGAGCTTAAAATTTTAAACTTTTCCCCCGCATGTATTTTTGGACCATCCTAATGTACATATGTACGTATACATACTCGTATAATAGCCTAAAAATGGGCTTCGTTGTGACAAAGCAATTCTAAATGCCAATAATTGTTTGCTTTTTTACAAACTCTTATTTCTATTTCTATTTATTTATTATGACTTTTTTGTTTTTGTTTTTTTTTTTCTGCTCATTGCTAAGTCATAGTCACACTTTTTATTGGGCTTTTTTGTTCACATTATTTCGTAATTATTTTCTGTTGGTAATTAATCATTCTTACTCGACTGTTTTTTGGGCAGAAGCACCAGTGCGTTCGCCTTCACAGTCAATGAATATTTATGTAAATATGTACACCTCTGTTGTGACTTTTTTGTTTGTTATTGTGGAACATCTTTTTTGCCTGTTGCTATCTAGTATTTCAGAAAATTTTTTTTTTGATTGTTTAAGATTTGACAATATAATTATAAGTCCATTTGCATTTAATCTTTAATATACATACATATGTATTTAATTACTTTGAATGTGTTCAGAGCAGGTTTGGGCAGAGTTGAACAGATTAAAAAAAAAAAAATATCATTAATATAATTTAATAATAAAAATTAATTTGGAAATTCTTTAACAAAAACTTGTTCAACAAGAATAATGCTTAGTTTATAGTACTTTATAGTGAATTTACATTATTCCAGTAGCATTCGGGTCCACGCTGGATATTCTGCGATACATATTATAGAACCTCCCTCCAGTGCAGAATGGTGTATTTTCAAATGTTTTTGCCAAAAATAGTTACGACTAAATAAGTAGATGATTTAGAAAATGTGATTTTCTTAATTGATGGCATTTCCCATATTTTGTTTAATATTAAAAAATTCGTTATATAGAAGAACAAATATATACAAAAATAAACGCTATTTTTAGACTTGCACCTTATTATACTAGAATTAATGTTCTACAAAAATATTTTCCCAAATTCTGAATAAAATGTGGGAAATTTTGATTAAACTTTGAAATTTTAATTTATGTTTATAGTTTTTGGCAGACAATGAGCTATACTTTTGTAAAAAATAAAATAAATAGGGTTGTACATTCAAAGATGAAGACAATAACGATAAAAAATTAATACAGTATATAGATCGTTAATGAAAATAAATCACATAAAATGAAATGACTAAATTTTTTCAAAATAAATAAATGAAAATTTCATCCGCCGGTGACAAAAAATTGCTATTACCATAACGCCCCTCTCGTTTACATTCAAAATTACAATTCGCCATTTCGTTTTGAACCATATTGAAATGTAAACGGATTAAGAATCAAAGTGCTAGCAGAGATTTGAGTGTTTGGTACAAAAAGTATTTTTGATGTTGAAATTGTACTTAAAATCGGTAAATTGTGCTTTTGTACTTTTTAAAACTAATTATACTGAAAAAAGTACAATTGTTCTTAAAATATCAACATTGCTTCTAAGTGTACATATGTCGCTGTCATAAAGACTTCATTCTTTGTTATCTTACTACCCTTTTAATGCCCAGCTGAACATTTTATAGCTAAGAGCAGCTCAAAGTTGATTCATTGCTTCATTTATGATTTATTCGAAACAACTAGTTGGGGAATGTAATGTAATCGCGCTTTCAGATTAAGCTGAATATTTCGCTACCAAACAAACTTGTATTTGTATTAAGGTACTGTGGCGTTGTAGGAAATTGTACATATGGCAGACGAAGTCAGGCAGGCACACTTGCAAAGGTGTCACTGAATAAAGAAATGTATGCTACATTTAAATAAACCATTTTCAAGTATAAAATTTAGCTCATTAATTTAACAAAAACTGAACAAACAATTAAAAAAAAAGAATAAAGCTTTAATAAAAAGTATTAATTAGCGTCTTAACATTTTGATATTTTTCTAGGCTCGAACAAAGTGCAAGCAGGGCAAAAAGTGCACTTCATAGGAACTGGGGAAAAGTACAAAAATTTAAAAGCTTAATGAACAGAGTTGAAGTTTAAGGTTATTTGCGTACAAGTAGTACACGCATTATTATGTTCATACATATGTATGTATATAAATATGTAAGTACATGTTACGATTAAGTACCCAGCGCTGCAACAACGAAAGCGCGTTCATAACAAAATAAGACATTAAATACGAAAATATTATCGCTAACCAAATGAATATTTTATACGCGCAAATAAACTAAAATTAACAACAACAACTAAAAATATGTAATTATTTAAATGCTCCTATTGCATGCTAATAATTGCTACTTGAAAAAAAAAAATCTAAATCTCAGGTATTGCCTAATATTTTTACGAAGAGCGTCGATTGTATTACGATAGCTCCAAGTATTTACATTTTATTTCATTTATTTATTTACTATGCAGCTGGCGGAAAATTATAAAATATGTATTTAATGGCGTGTTTAAAAACTCAATCGTGGGAGGTTGCTAATTACCGATTGGACAGCTGATTGACGTAAAGATAAGTGTAGAAAGTAGTGAAAAAAGTGAAGTACCTACTTAGCAATAAAAATGGTGTTATACAATTGCAAATAACTAAAATCTCAAGCCATTTACACAACTTGTGATGATGCATAGCTAGAAATAATTGCTTAGTAAGTACGTGACGTTGTAAAAACAAAAGTTGAAAACAAAAAGAGTAATTATGCAACAGCAAAATGGCTAAACGTTTTTTTCATAGAAAGTACGAGTATTTTCAATTTCGGCGAGGTGAAAGAGTTGAGGTGTTCGTTCCCGAAAAATATCGCTGCCAAAAGTCGCATACCTAACGCTGGCAAGGCAAAGGCAAAAGGGCAGCGACAAAAACTTGTCAGCCGCCTCATCCCCTTCAAGGCAGGAAGGATAGATGGGGTTGCAATGCATCGCCGTCACAGATAGTTGTTTTGCGCTGGGAGAAGTGACCAGCCCGCAGCCACACAGATTCCGCAGTCCCATCTGCTCAATAAGAGCGAATACCTAGCTAGTTTGGCCCAACTGCAGCGCATCGATGCCCACCAACATTTCGGTGATTGACTCGGTTTTCCCCATGCGGTTTCTACCGGCTTTTTGCTGTAAGTTCACAATTCTTTTAAGGCGCGGTTTTAAATAAATTGAAAATTTGTTTCAAAAATTTTTAATCCAACGAAGTTATGCATGCAGCGCCAAATTTAATTTATATCTTCTAAATAAAAAATACGCACACTTTGAAATTTTCAGTTATTATTTAATAAGATTGTAAAAATATTTCAAATTTTTTTAAACTTTTTGTTGCTCCAGAACGATATATTCATAAATAAATATAGATAAAAATTCAAATAAAAACAAATTTGCATTAAAAAAGATTTCCATAGAAATTGCGAGAACTGGCCATAAAAATTATTTATATTTATGTCAATAACTAGCAAAATAAATATTTTTGCCAAGTTATGTTTTGCGAATCCCTCTCCATGCTCACGAACAAGACGTCAACCACATTTTACTTGGCAAATTAATTTCAATGATCGGTCTGACGAATTCTACTCAGTTTTATTCCATTTTTGGCTTTACTTTCCGTCTGACTGTAAGTGCTATTCAAGCACGAAAAATTGAAAACAATTGCCAGTTTTTCTGATTTAAAAAATTTAAAACCAGTTTTTTTTCAATTTACCTTTTTTGAATAATTCGAAACCCGGATTTGGAAAAAAGTCAAACACTCGAACACCCTAGTACTGGCCAATGACTCGCGAGATACACGTAAATTCCTTTCTCGCCACCTCGGCTTGGAATACCGTGTCATATTTGCCACAAAAAAAGGGAAAATTGTCCCCGCCACCTTTGACATTCATGTGTACATATATACATATACACCAAATCCTGACCCTGTGCCAGGTTTGAAAAAAACAGTAAAGATTCTATAATGAGTAAAACCGCCCCAGGTAACACTCAACACTATAGCATCTCCGCAGCAAAGGTAATGGTGACGTACCATACAGTGGCCTTGAAAAAACAATATTATCTCACTATAAGTATCTCTGTCTGCAGCAATTTAACCCTCACTTTACATTGATCATACGAACACCCATTTCCTTAAAAGCTGTAAGTAGCTTTAAGGATCTTCCCGTTACAGTAAGTTTAGCAGTGCATCAAGAGCTGTCCGAGATATTGTATTGATTGAAAATCTGCTCCGCCAAACCACAGATAAATAAGTGATAATGGGTCTTACCATAAAGATATAGATTCCGAGGATACGCTTTGAAAACAGACCCTATCCCTTACGGAATACACGTTAACATTTCCAAAACGCTGTTAAGGCTTTTGAGGTCTCCTATTCAACGCGAGACTTTCATAGAAGTACCATCCAGGATTTCATCTAAGTACTTCGAAAGCAATCTGAATAGTGACTCCTTTTATGGTAGGCGGATTAAGGCAGTCCGATTTTCTTATGCTAGTGAAGAGCACAACACTACTTTTGATTGGGTTAACGGACAGCCAAACTGAAGGAGAAGGTCCTGTAATGAGGCTGCCCTGAAGGCAGGCGCTTGAACTGAACCCCGCACGTGACGTTTTTACTAGGCTCTGCTTGAATCCTAAGGACGATCTAAACAAGCATTGTACTATATGAATCCAATTTAGCAGCAGAGAATCTTCTCAATGGCTTAGAGCTGAGTTGATATGAATTTTTGTCGATAACGGAATATTTCGATATTGAAATGCGTAGATAGATATATCTTAATGTCGATATTGGTATTGAAAATTATATCGTTTAACAGATCGATAACCATTTTCATGAATTTATATCGATAAATATTTTTTATAAATATATCGATAAAGATATTGGTAAATTTACCAATTTTCATCAATATTTTGATAGCAAAATAGTTTATATCGATAAATTTATCGGCGGCAACATTTGTAAATATTTGTGGCGATAATGATGTCTTTGACATAACATAAGGTCACGCTATATTTTTAAGTTTCGACTGTTTTTTCAAATTAACTTTTATTGTTTTTAATTGTTTTTTTTTTCAAATTAATTTTTATAATTCTTTTACAAAACCACATAAATCTAAATTTCAATCTTTGTCCAAAAATTAACAAAATCATAAAAGCGTCACCGAAATGCTAGTAGCTGCAAACTATCCTTCATTTTTGACATTTTTTTCTTGTTTACGGTTGCGCAGTTTCTTCCATTTTAAGTATATTTTATACGGAGGAAAATCCCCAACTTCTTCAAAAAAAATTTCAAAAGTCAACGGTAGTTTGTAGATACTTCAAACTTGCACTTTAGCTATACAATTTTTTTTTTTAAATTCGGAATAAAATATATGAAATTTTTATGAAACTCTGTTTAATTTTTTTTTATGTCGTTCAAAGTTTGAAACCTGGATTAATGCGAGTTTTTTATAGAACTATATTTTTTCATAAAGAATATTAAAAATTTTTTATTTTATTTATTTTTAAATAACAAAACAATTATAAATAATTGCTACACTTACATGATTAAAGCACTGCCTGTCAAGGCCTTGGGCTAATTAAAATTAGTTAAAAGAAAGTAAATAAATAGTCAAAACATATATGTATATCCATGGGCGTAGCCAGGTAGGGGCAGGGGGGTGCTCGAGCCCCCCCCCTAACTTTCAAATTTTCCTTATATATATATATAACATAGTTCCCTGAAATGCCAGCTTAATAGGGTCGAGCCCCCTCTGTCACTTATTACCTCTGGTGCTTAATTGATCTATTATCTGTATCTGATCGCTTCTGGCAATAGTTCATCTTGATCAGCCAAAGATAGACACTTTTGTCATTCGTTTATTAGGGTATAAAAATTTGCAAATGAATTCCGGTGCAAGTAAGAGACCATCTAAGTGTCAAGGGTACTAATAGACATAGATCGTTTTGCAGTATCACCGACGATATGTACGTAAGTACATATGTACATGTACTGTTGCTTTTTATTTAACGCACCGTCATTGCCGAATAAAAGATGCTAGTAACTTTGTAAGTTAATACATTTTATTAAAGGCAAAGCTTTTATAAATACAAAGCAACTGCATTTTTTACCGGCATTTTATTTCCTATATTTTTTAACTGCTGTCATTTTGTTTTCAACTTTGCAAGAATAAATATACGCTGAGCGGGTTACCAGTTTGTCAGGAATTTCATTTGGCACGTCCCAAGCGTCACAAACGTCGCATGAACTGCACTGCACAGCTGAGTGACGCGTCGCACTCAGTCTGCAATCAGTCATTCATTTATTTGGTCAGCAGCATATCCGCTGAATTTGTGCTATACTCGTAAGTAGGTATGTATGTACAATAATGCTCCAAAAACGTAGCGCAATAAAAGTATAAAATTTTTTTTTTCGTAAATTTTTTTGTTTAATTTAAATTGTCATTTGCCAAGTGAGAGTTTTCGCTTTTACTTGTTTTTAAGTATGGCGCTACTTTTTTCATTTAATTCATGAATTGATATGGTGGAAATTTATGTACGAAATTAAGTACATACTATGGTATGTATGTATGTACGTACATATGTAAGTACGCATCGCAGTGAAATTTTATGCGCATCTAATTTGCATATTTTTATGAGTACCTGTCAAACTGGTTAGTAAATGAATTGTAATACATACATACATTCATGGNATCATAAATTCTCAATGCATAAAGTCTCTTCTTAACCGGAAATGGCAAGATAACAGTATAGTGACAGGAATTTGCACCGAAGATTGTCTGATTGGACTGCACGCAACTAAGCTGGGCGCACCCTGGAACAACTACAGCAGAATTGCATGGACGCAGATGAGGAGAAAACTATTGAATATCTTCTCTGCCATTGGTCGGCAAAAGCTTTTGGCATAATCTGGATGACCTTAAAGTTATGGATATTAGAAGCTTATCCACCTTCTTTCTGAGTAACAAGTTTTTTTTAGGGGCACGGAAATAACTGTAAGCCCTTATGCGGTATCTAAATGGTCACTGAGTTTAATGAGACTCAAAAGGGACTTCCCCCCAACCTAAACTGGGTACAATGTTGTCGTAATCCAAGTTGGTCAATTTCAAAAAGTAATTACCTTTACTTATCGGTGGATTTCCAGAGTAAGGACGACCAGACTGGAATAACTCTGTTAGCTGTTTGATCGAAATGTATTGCTTCTAGTTGGTTCCAGAAGTAACTTGATAGGTCTATAAACTTTCCATGCTCAACGCTCTTTGTTTGCATTTACTGTACTTGGGTCTACAGGGTCCTCAATAAAACCGCTATTGTTCCGAAATTTATTAAATTTCCAGAGCTAATTTTTTATGGAAACGTGCACCTTCACTTAACTCTTAAAATCGAAGTCCCTGCACAACAAGTTTTCGGAGACTGCTTTAAACCAGGACTGTTTCGGTTATGTAGACCCAGGTGTCATTTTAACGTGGTCGCTGCAGAATCTTTCATTGTGCCAAAAAGCACGGAATTTACTACATTCGAAACGGCGAAAGGTTTTATAGTCCGCCATATGCAGTAAAAAGTACTGAAATTATTTTGCCTTTGGTTTTTTTCGTGTACTCCCGAGATGGGCGACATTTGTGCACAACAAGACGAATTAAGAAGAAGTGCTAAAGAAAACAAATCTGGACTTTTATTTATTAGGGACTT